>NW_020897689.1:16230720-16384187 GCF_003984885.1 Neopelma chrysocephalum
CGGGGCCACAGGACGGACTCGGCGCTCGGACCCCGCTCGCTGCTGTCAGGACCGGCGCCCGGCCCGGCCCTATTTGAGCTGCGGTGCGGCCAATGGGGCCGCGGGGGCGGTCGCGCAGCCGGACGGTGGCGGTGGCTCCCGCTGCGCCGCGGGGCGGCCCCTGGGGCTCCTCCCGGCGCGGCGGTGCCCGGCGGGGCCCAGCACCTGGGCAGGTCGCGGGGTCCGGCGCGAGCAGCGCTACCCCCACCCCCATGGGACCGGTGGGGGTGTCGTTTAGGGGACAGTCAGCGCGTTGGTAAGCGGCGCTCGGCTTCAGTCCCGCTCTCCGTAGTGGCAGCAGAGACCTGCCCATCGTGGCCGTGCGCTACCCAAGCAAACACTCCTCCGTCTGGACAACACCAGAAGTGGCCATCCTTGAGCGGAGCAGACACGAAAGGAGTGAAAGGGACAGATTATTTCCATTCGTGCCGAGATACACTGAGAGATATAAGCTTCTTCTGTAGGCAGATTTGGAATGTAGCTTCGGAACAATAAGCCAAGTCATCATCTGTGTCTCACACTTCATCTTCTTACCCGCTTGTGCTACCTTAGGATATTTCACCTCTTAAGCCCATGAAACATGGAAACTGTGTGGAACAGTAGGAAAATGAACCCAGAGCAAAGCCTATGAAATATATCCTATCCCACTTTTTCATACCTCTTAATAAATATATTCAGTGTCTGTCAAAAGCGCCAATATTTATTGTATGTAGTTATTATTCATAAGTTGAACTTTGAAGTACATATTGCTTGCTGCATTTCCTTATCATTCTTCTGCATTATCTTCTGTCATTTGCCTGAGTAAATAAACTATAAGTACAAAAAGATGTTTGTAAAAAGTCCATCACTTCAGAATAAACAAAAATTCTATCTCAGTACCATTTATGTTCTTCTTTGGCATGCAAACTAATGTAAAATACAGTGTTTTAACTGGCACTCTTGTTAATATTTGCATTGTTATGTGGTGCTATTAAATGCATCAATGCTTATTTGAGAAACCGCTGAGCTTTAACTGAAGATCAAAGAGGTTTGATTTAGTTAAGGACACCTTTGTTTGGGTAGCCACTTCGATCAAATAAACCAATATTGTAAGAATTCTCGCCGAAATTAAATGAATGAAGCCAGAATCACCATTAACTTATTCTCACATTGAATTTCCTGTTTGTCACAACGTAAAGACTGCTCCTTTACACTTGACAGGCAGCAGATATTCTATAAAGAACTGAAACGCAGGGGCGAACGGGAGCTGCCTGGGACTAACACCGGGCAAGATAATTCTCGAGGCATTTCTGCATTCATGCTTTCTGCTCCCCTCTATTTCTCAGAGATTATAAAAAAGTGATATGTTTCCAACCTAATGGTATCCTGTATTTATCCCTTTTGCGAGGAGTCGAAACCATGGCCCGAAGACTAGTATCTGCCTAAATCAAATCAAATAATAAATTTTAATTTTTTTCCCCATTAAAACACACGTGCTAGTCCAACACAATGAGAGGCGGTGATTCAAACAGCCCCTCTTTTTTTCCTTATATCAGATGCTGTAAAACGCAGTGGAGGCTAAAACAGTGAACTTACACATATGTGTGCATAAGCTCATACTAGTATATAATAACATCATTCTTGCAAAAGTATTTTGCATTTTAAATTGACTGAAAAATAAATTAACTTGGACATACTGCGCTTGCAAAACTGACCATCAGCGCAGAACCGGCGATAACCAGGAGAGCTCTTTAGGAATAAAGTGCTTTTCCTCTCGTTTTTAATTCAGCACCCATGGGAAACTACCTTAGGGCGCACCTGGTTAAGGCTGGTGTGCTAGTAGCTTTAGCTTTATGGCTGAGGTGATGACATTTCCCGACTCGACGTGCCGGGACTCAGAGCCCTCAATCCCAGGCCGGCTGCCTCGAGACAGGTTACGCACTGAAGCATGGCCCATACCCGGAGACAATATTGAATTAAACAGAATCCGAATCGTGTTTGAAGAAAACTCACACAGCAGGAAAGTGTGTGTAGTTTTCCGTGCAGAGAACAGAATACTCAGTGAGGGATTAAGAAACATGACTTCCAAGCAAACCGAAACCCCAGAAGGCAAAAACGCGCTGGTCTAAGGGACTCAGTCCGTTTCCACTGATCCCCAGAGCAGTTCCCAGCTCACGCCTCATTTCTGACTAGGACAAGATTGACAAACTAGAAGTTTAAAGCGTAGGAAAGAGTATTACCTTTTTTTACCAGCTGCTCTTGTTAAAACGCCAAATTCTCCCTTTCACTCTAATTTGTAGAAATATTTTCGTCAACCAAGGGAACAATCCTGCAAGGACTTGTATCGAAAAAGTTCAGCGGGTAGAGGGACTGCTTACAAATAAAGTTTACAGCGATTTTTGGGGCTGTCACTTTCAGCAGAAAAGAAAATGTTTTTCTATATAATGAACATGAGGTAATAAACTAAGCAAACTGTCGCTGACTTTGGTTGGGAGATTTGTTGAAACTGTTTCTACAGCTCATTGATCTGGGATCAAAGAAAGAAAGGTGTGTTTTGAATCTAAGCCGAGAAAGTAAAAGCTCCCTGGTTTGTACAGAAAATGTTGGCAGTTTGTGACCCTTTCAGTAACCCTAGTGTCATAGATATATAATCTCACCTCTTTCCTAGATTTTTGTTTTGACTAGGTATTTTCGAATTGTGACTTTAAACACACAGCGCGGCACTGCCTGTAACTCCAGTCGCACTCTTTGCTTAGAGCTCACTTCCCCGTAGAGTTTAATAGAGAGCTTCTTCTGCCACTCCTGAAACCTTCGTGGTCGCACGACTCCTGGGGTCATTCGTTAACGTTCCCAACCTAACAATGCCGCCGAGAGTTCATCCTTCTGATTTATTGACCTTTTAAACCCCGCCGGTACACAGCGCAGGGGCGCGGAGCGGGGATCCTCCGGTGAGAGATGTGTTTCTATTTCAGGTCCATTACAGAATACGGTGTTGGAAGTGGTGCTCCCAGCGTTATCAGAGCCGACCACAAATGCCACATGAAAAGCAGCAAACATCCGGAGTGTTTCCTGCAAATTGAGCAGTTTCTCAAGACAAGAGCCTTTTTTTTAACGTGTATTTAAAGACAACACGCTTTGCCTCTTTAAAGCAGTTCAAAATCACTAAATGAAAGCAGCCCGGCCGGACAGTGCTGCACAGTGCAAGAAGTCTCCCCGAATGAAGACTTTTCGGGACTTTGCATTAGGAAAGTGCGTGAATTGCAAAGGGCCTGTTCAGGAATAATCCACTATTCAATGGGAAAAAAAAAAAAAAAGAGAGAAAAATGTCCCTTTCAGAAACTCCATCGAAACAGCATTTATTACTGTACAGCAAAGTAACAGTCCCCAACATTTAAAAAGTGACTTTTTCGCCTCTTCCTCGCTTTAATCTGCAAATTACTTTCGAGCAAACGCACACACACAAAAAAAGAAAGCTTGCGGCTCACACTGCCCGCAGTACCCGGAGCGGGGCTGCTTCGGTGGAAACACGTCCCGTCGCCGCGGGCTCGGCAGCTGCGGGAAGAGACAATAGGCTGTGGGACGGCACGGCCCCGCAGTGAACTGCCGGCATCTGTGCGCGGCCGCTTTGCGGGGTGGTAAGCAGTAGTGTACCCGCATTTTAGGACTGAAGGGCGTCCGGCGGGGGGAGCGGGACGTACGGGACTCCCACTCCTAGGTAAGAGCCCTTTCGCCTCCCGGTGCACACGAGCGGGGTCCCCCCTGACAAGTCACCCGCCCCAGCCGGTAGGTTGGGGACGTGGGGGGCAGTCTCCCCGCTCCCGGCTCCTCTGCTCCCCGCTCGGCCCTTTCCCCCGGCGCTCCCCCTGGCTTCCCCTCGGGGCGGCCCGCTTTCCCGCAGCCCCCGCGATGCCGAGTTGAAGAAGGGCGAGCCCCGGCACCGATCAGACGGGAAGTCTGAAAGGGGCCAGCGAGAGGTGCCGTGCATTTATCTCTACTGGAGCCCCGGACTCAGCCGCAGCCAACCCCCCCTGCGACCAGTGCAGGGACTGCGGTGAATGCCTTTGGCCAGGCTGAGCCCTGGGTCTGCCGAGCTCACATAAGGAGAGAGAGCCCTGGACGGCCTTTCCATTTTCCTCATCCTTTATTCTCGGTGCTAGGAAATGCATTCCTTATATATATATATATATATATATATATATATATATATACAGCTTGCCATCTGTCGTTCCTTCAACTACATAGTGACATGTACCATGCCCTGTCACTGCACTGATGATCAGAAAATTTCCTTATCTGAAGGAAATGGCTTTTCAATTAGGTTATTGAACGTTTGCATTAATACTGAATTCCGATGGTACACATTCTGGAGGGCCTGCGGTGGAGGGGACAGCCTCCACTGTGCCTTCTCTTATGAAGGAGTTAACTCTGCCGCTAATGGGAATGCTTGGGGTTGGCTTTAGGGTGCCTGTAACGCCTTCCCTGCTCCTATTTGAAGTCATAAATCAAATGTATGGGAATCAATGGGAAATGACCTGTTTAATTGACACTGGTGCTAGGTACCTCTGTAATACCTATTCCAGACGGATAACACGTGGACCCAAACAAATTCTAATGAAGTCAATGGAAAATACTCTGAGTTTAAATAATATTGAAATGACATTATTCTTACAGAAGAAGCCTAGAAATGGCACTTTTCTCAAACTGCTAACAATGTTATGACCCAAGACTCATCACACATTCATATTCATAAATTTATTTACTCTTTTAATATAAACATAATTAATGAGACTAAGATCACAGAGCTGTTGCATTTTCCTCGTTAAAATAAAATTCCAACAGTTGAATTACATGACTTTCCAGCTTCATTCTGGTTTTGATGCCATTCGATTTGAGAATGAATTGCATAGGACCACAAAGCACTATGATAGCTGGGACCAGGTAGAACTCCATACACTTGAATTTCCAGTAACAGAAATCCTGTTAGTTTTCATATATGAGTACATAAAACTCATTAAAAAATAAAAAAGAAAAAAAGAATATTTTACACAATGCTGGAGCCACTCCAAAAGGTCAGGGATCTGAACAGAACTAAACAATTTGGCCTAGCCTCTGTTTGTATTTATGCTGGTTTTATGTCAGCAGAGTTCCTGCTAACTTTTACTACAGTAAGATTCATTCTGATATGCTAGATGCTAGAGTGATGGCTTAGTGAAGGACAAGTCATGTAGCTGTACAATTAAAAAGCTGATCCCAGTTGCATTGAAGTGAAATAAATTTCTTGGCATCACACAGCTCCCAGAATATCCTTAATAAGGCCAGAAGAATGAATGTCATGGATATTCTTTAGAAGGTAGGCTATGCTACTATATATAATGTATTGCAGTCTTGTAATATATATCTATTTTTTTAGTAGGCATCAATATTTCATAGTAATTTGAAAGTATCAAGTTCTTTATCCTCAGCCAGAATAAAATTTTACTTTATGCAAATGAGAAAGTAGCTGGGCTTGGAACTTGGCAGTTACTTTCAATATGCCAGTTACTTGTGGCCACAGAAGAGATGATATGAGGTTTTAACATATGGAAATAATCCTATGCTAGCCGTTTAGCAGAAGCACGTTAGTAGTACTAAAAAAATTACTAAATGACTAAATCCAAATGTCAACAACTTGACACCTGCAATTCTGATGAATCATCAGTGATAAACAGGTAAGATTAGAGAGAAATTAAGAATGGATTTAAACTCTCAGCAACACTAAAGATGAATAAAACCTTTTTCCAAGATGGACAATATGATACATTTATTTTAAAATAAATTCATAATCCCTGAAATTAGAAGCCACGGTAATGTTGTTTAAAAATACCTCTTCTATTACCTGACCAAAAAGGGTATTCTTTATAACTAAGACAAATACCATATTGTTTAAGCTTGCAATTTTAGAAAGTGCCCAGTGGAAATGCTCTTGATTTTCATCATATAGAAGGTTTGAGAAATTAATTTGGTTTCATTTCTCGATAGCTACAACTGTTCAGTTTTATGATATTTATTTTCCTTGAGTACTCTTAGTACATATTTTTTAATTTTCATATTAATTATTTTCACATTAATTTAGTATTATTAATAAAATTCCAATGATGTCCCATTTAAATATTATATAAAGCTGTAGATTACAACAAAAAGACATCTGTACATCTTCCAAATCCAAAGCAGTCAATCTGATCATGTTTCTAACACTATTTACCACACTCACAAGACTTTCATTGACATACATCTATCTACTTGCTCTACTGAGTACAATGAACTCTACAATTTCTCTGCCTAGAATCCATTAATATTCAATGTTCTGAACATCTTTGACTACCACTGAGACATGAAAGAGAAGGAAACAGCCCCTCATTGGATCAGGCCTGGCACAGCTAGTAACAACATAAAAAAGACAACTGGGCTTCACAAACTCCAAGCTAAGTTGAACAATGCCAGTTGATAGGGTTTTTAATTCAGTCATTATTACCTGGGCTTGAGATATGTTTGCAGTTCAGCACACCTATTTCACTTGCATGGCCTATTTGTGTTTGAGAAAAACCCAAGACTGAAAGTCCCCTTTCCTCCTGCTCTGTCCCCTTAACATCAGCTCTTTATCTTCACAACACCCTTTGAAGGGTATTTACTGAAAGGATGAGAGAGAGGTTATCACACAGAACTGAAAACTTAAAAAGGAAGACCCAAGAATTTCAATAAACTTGCTCTGTAGCCAGATCAAGGACTAGAGATCCTCACACCCACAGTAAACAACCTGGAAGATCTGAAACAATTTCTACCCAGCTATCTCCAGTTTACCAGTTCCATTAAGATACAATGCCTGTTCTAGATGTAAATGTTGCATGAACATTCAATTTAGAAACCTTGTTTAAATGAGAAATTTAATGACCTTTTCAGCTTTTAAAAATTCAGTCAAATCTTCTTTAGGAGATGGCAATGTAGTACCCAGATGTACAGTGTTGACAGACCTCTACCATTACACTTGGAGAGGTTTGAATTAATAAAGTAAGGTGGCTTCCTAGAGAGCTTTAATTTCTGATCTTACATGTGTATAAATACCCTTGCTATTAAAGGACAGCATATTAATGCTTCTTTGATTCAGACCAGCATCCTACAAAAAGTAAAGGTAACAAGTTGCTCAGCGTAGGATAAACCGAGAAATGTCTAAGAAATATTAACCAACTGCACTGGCCATATACAAAGACCAGAGTTGGAGCTGAAGCACACCAAAATTATTTGACTCAATTGTAATACCTATATTTCCATAGGCATCTGCTTCAAGCAGCCTCTTAACCTTCCCTCCCAGCTGGTGAAAAATGGCAAGATTTATATTGCAAACCCTATGCTACTTTAGGAAATAAAGATGATGAGTGTTGAAAGTTGCTAGGAACACATTATATGCCAGTACATGCAGGTGCTGAAGTACCGTGACAGTCCATTTGAAGATAAAATCTGAACTAAGACAACCCAATACAACTAGGTTGTTCAGTTGACAACCACTCAACCACTCACCAGAGGGAGCCCATTTTCCCTTACTACCTTGCTGGGGCCTCTGAACTACAGTGCTAAAAACTCCACAGCTGCCGGGAGGAGTAGCTGCCAGCTAAAGGAGCTACCTGGACATACCGTGAACAAGAAAGGACAGTGTAAAGGATTTTTGTAGCTGATTGATTAATACTTTCTGAAGCACAAAAGGTTCTTTACTGAAGAATTTGCTGTATTTGCCTTTCAAACAGAACATTTCTGAGGGAAACCAGTCATGTACCTACAGCATGTCTCTGACAGATGTAAATATTTTATACTGTCCTAGGTGGCCTTATTACTGCTTGTTAGACTGTATTTCTTATATATTGCTATTGAATACTTTAAGCTAAGCTCTTACATGTAAAACTCCTACCTTTTCAATAGAAAAATAATTTTTTTTGAAAGGAAGACACTTCTCAATTTACCCTACCTCAAGGGGAAGAAACAGCCTTCTAATGTATTAGTAACTCTCATACATTCTTTAAAGTCCAATTGAAAAACTTTAGCAATATAATTTGCATTTCAACTAAGCACAGAATTAAGTCTGAGATCATAGCTAACACTGGAACATGTCCTGTTCAGGAAGGACCTGCAACTCCTTCCAAGACAAGACTGTGCACACAAAATGTTTGGAACAGGACAGGATACAGAGGTCCCTTGGCAGTTTTCAGAACCTGACAGAGATGCAAAAACGTTTTTTTTTTTGGTTGGTTGGTTGGTTTTTTGTTTTTGTTGGGTTTTTGTTTGTTTGGTTTGGGTTGGGTTTTTTGTTTTGGTTTTGTGGGTTTTTTTGTGTTTTTGGTTTGGTTTGGTTTGTTGTTTTGTTGTTTGGTCTGTTTTTTGGTTGGTTTTTTTTTTTTAATCTTAACCAGGTAAACACAAGATCCATTTAGTAGCAAAACTTCCCTGCTGCCTATCTAAACAGGAAAACCTTGCTAGTGGAGATGTAGTTACATCAGCAAGCATGTGCTTCTGGCACTAGAAGATTACCTACACTTTCGTACCTCCTGGTATCTGCCTTTTTTTTCTTTCAGCATCATGAAATATTATCAAGTTGCTAATTTTGCTTCTAGTGTCTTTGTTCTTCATGTTTGTTTCTTAATTAATGATTGATACATTTCCTCAGCACTTTTCACAGATACTGCTAGCCAGCAGTCAGTAGATGCCACAGTACAGACCTGAAGTACTGATCAGTAAAAATCAAGTCCCATTGATCATTTCCTTTCTATAGAAAGCAAATCCATCAGTGCAATCATTTTAAAATTTTCCCTTCAGGTTTGCAACTGTGCAGCCATACATTTTTTGCCACTTTTCAGACTAATTCAATAGCAATATCTGAGCAACAAATATTTGACCTGGCTAAGTAATAGTTGTACATAACTTGATAATTAATAGCTGTACCAATTATTTCAAACTAATTCTTCATATTTTCTTTGCAGCCTGTAGCTTCAGAAACATCCTGAAATACAATCAACTGATTTTCATTCAAAGGTGTGACTACGGAACTAAGGTGGGCTCTATCATCTGTCTTTGGAAGGGTTCCATATTAATGGGGACTCACTGGTCTGTCACAGATACTGGACCTTAACACACCACTGGCTAGACACTATCTTACCAGAACTTCACTGTACAGCAGTACCAAATTAATCTGAAATTGAAACAAGAAGATAAGATAAAGTTATTCAGTTACTAAATTACATACAGGCATGAGTATGGAATCTGGAGAATCCCTTTGACAGGTGCATACAAAGTTTATATCTCAAAAGAGCTCTTACTGTTAGGCACAAACAAAATAGTAAAATGTTCAATTGGTATTTTTTACACTAAAGAGTTAAATTACAGAACTAGTATGATTACTGATTTTATGCATGTGTTTATAAACTAGAGCCTTTTGTGTCACTGGCTTAGTGTGAAATGATTAGTAAGGATGTGTTACTATTCAAAGCAAAAAATTACTGAAAGCCTTTGTCCTTTGCTAGAGATTTTCAATATAATGGAAATGTAAAAAATGTAAAAAGCCTGTATTTGAAAACTAGTGGATTGTGATATATGTTCAGATTCTGTCTCAAACAGAAGCAGAAGATTACTCACACTGCCCTTGCAGAAATACTTTCCCAGTTTGCTGTGTGTGTACTTTCATATGTTGAATTTATTGGATTAAAACCATACTGATGATAAGAGGTGCATGATATGTATTTTTTCTTATAGTAATATAGCAAAAAAATAGCGGGGCTGCAGCAGTGAGTGATTAGATAGCTGCAATGGCACAGCTTAAAAAACTTCAAACGTAATACTGAAGTATACAGTTGTCCAAGATGTGTGCTTAATTAGCATTTAAAAAAAATCCCTTTATTATAAAGACAAGGATGCAGACCGCTGATTATTGGCTGCCTTTATAAGGCATAGATTATTATTCATCTTTACCCACACAAGAAGTGTTTATAGGTTCACATGTATTTAATGTGATTTTATGCACAGAATAGCCATACATTAAGGTCATTATTTATATAGTTGTAGGTCAGAATATATACTACAATACTGAAATAAGAGGTGAGTAGAAAGACATATCTGTACGACAAAACTCGATAGCAGATACTGTGAAAAAATTACTTCTTCTTCTGTGCAAATATCAGTGATATATCTTAGTAAATAATTAATTAAATATATCTTTACAGAAAGAATTTAAATAATAATGTGAATTAAATATAATACTTGGCACCAGAAGTAATTTGGACATATCACTGGGAAGATCGCAAAGTGTTCAAGGTTACAATTTGAATTTCCAGCCAGAATCAATAAATCTATCCTAGTTGCTTTAACCACTTTTTTTTTAAGGTAAATCTAATTGGAGGACCTCTCACCAGACTCCAGTTCCATGAAATAACTGCATGTTTAAACAGAAGAAAGGTCGAGGAAGGAAAAAGCTGAAAACTCCATTTCAGACTATTTTCAAGGGTCTACAACTGAGCAGACCAAGATTACAGAAGCAGCTGCAGCTTCACCACTTTGTCACAAGATAACTGGACATTATTTTAAATGGCCATTGTATTAAGAACTAAAGCAAGACACTAAGGAGATACAACACTCCTTGAGAGTTCCTGTATGAAACACTAGATGATCAATTAAAAGTCATATTTATCAAACCTCTGCCTACTGCTCCTACTTGGTAATTGAGGACATTCTGAAAAAAAGAATTCATACTTTTTTTTCAAACCCAGCTTTTTTAATATCATTTAACTTCAGAGGGCTTTTATATATTATTTTTTCACACAACAAATGCTTTACAAAGGTAAGTCAATATTGCTAACACTGTTCTGGACCTTTGGAAACTCAAATGACAAACAAGTGTTCCAACTAACTTGTCTAAAGTTGCAACAGAGCAGAAAAAGGCCATGGATCATGTGCCTCTCTCTTTCCCCTCTTGAGTTATAAGCACAGTGCCATGTTGAACTTAAAGAGACTGGTCTCAGATTCCCTTTCTTCCACATTACTGTTAAAACTCTGGGAGAATCAGAACATCATTAGAACTCCTTAGCATATTTATCTTTGGCAGGATGTCCGGTCAGGGATTGGCAATACCAGGTCAATTACAGTCAACTGGGAAGAGGGTAAATCAATAGTCCAAAAGAAACTTAGTAGTGATGAACCCAAACCTTCACTACTACGGTGCATTCTGTGAGTTATTCTGGAACTACAGCTTAAGTCTCCTTTCTTTTAAGCTTAATTACTTTTTTCCAAATTGATCCTAGAAAACTGCCAAGTGGCAAATAGTATATATGGAACAAAAATGGCAATATATTATATATATACACTATATATACAGTATGCAAGATACAAATCAGTTCTTATTTCATACTACATATGACTACACAGCCAATATTAGTGAACCTATGTTTTTTCATTATTTTTGCTACAAAAAGCACAATGGTGAGCTGAAGACTGATTTTAAAGGAGTACCAACATCTCTGATTACAAGAAAAGAAAACTAGCAAATAATGAATTGTCAATTAACGTTTTATAGTTACTTTACTGCTGTCTAAGTACTGCTGACTAAAATTCCAATTAGATAATTTCTTTTGGCTCTTTATAGTTTTGTTTACACAGTGACTTCATACTGCCTTATTTCAGGTTCTTATCTTAGGGCCTGAAATAGTTTGTTAAAGATAAGTAGGAAGAAAAAATGTTGTAGGTTTTTGTTTTGTTTTGTTTTGTTTTTTATTTCGCATTTTTAAGCTCCGGGTAGTTCCACTTGTGAATTACTAAACTACAGCTATGCCCCCTCCAAGGAACAACCACATTTTTGTGATAAAGGTTCCCTTATATATAATTTGCACAGAAATTTTGAATCCTCCAGGGAAGGTTGAAAGTCATCCCTTTTTAGAACCACTTGATATGAAATTTGATAGCAAAGTAAAGACACATGAACTTTTGTATATGCCAGAGTGTCCAATATCATTAATGGGAAGGGATTTGTTAAATAAATTACAGGCAGAAGTTGTTTTTGAGAATGGAGAAATTTTATTAAAGACGCCAGAGTCAAAGATGGATCAAATTACAGGATCAAATTAAGGAAACAGAAATATTGGAAGTAGTAGACAGTGCAGTCATGCCTACAGTGTGGAATACCAACATTCCATGAAAGTCAAAGGCAGCCAGTCCAGTTAAAATAGAATTAAAAGAAACAGCTAGGCCAAAAAAAAAGCAATAAAGAAGGAAGCTTGAGAAGGAATTAGAAAACTGATTGATAAATTTACAAAATATAAAATTTTAGAAGAATGTGAATCTGAGTACAATAGCCCAGGTTTACCTATTAAGAAACCATCAGGAGAATGTAGTTTGGTAGCCATAAATTTGCGAGCCATAAATCTGATAGTGAAAGATATTCATGCCATTGTTGCCAATCCATATACATTATTAACAACCTTAAATGAGAAGCATGGCTGGTTTACAGTGCTTGATTGGAAAGATCCCTTCTTTTTCCATACCTCTAGAAAAAGAGAGCAGAAACCTTTTTGCCTTTCAATGGGAAAATTCCTATACAGGACGGAAAACCCAATTAAGTTGGACTAGACTGCCACAAGGATTCAAAGATAGTCCTACGATATTTGGGAACTGACTCATGAAAGAAATTGAAGGATGGAAAAAGGAAACAAATCTCAACGGCAATCACTTGATATTATAATACATGGACGATATTCTCATTTCTACAGGAAATGAAGGTAGCTGTATCTGGGTAATCATTAAAATTTTAAACTTTTTGGGTCAGAACAGCTGTAAGGTTTCCAGAAATAAAGCTCAAATTGTGAAACAGACTGTTATATATCTGGGCTTTGAGATATCCCAGGGGCAGAGACAACTGGAGATGAGCCACAAAGAGGCAATTTGTAAAATTGCTGAGCCAAAAGACATCAGAAAATTGCAGGCCTTTTTAGGAATGACTGGATGGTGTAGACTTTGGATTATGAACTATGGAATTCTAGCTAAACCACTGTATGAAGCCCTGAAAAGACTACCTTTTGTGTGGAGACCAGAGCAGAGAAGAGCCTACCTAGATCGAAAGCAGGCTTTGATGACACCACCAGCTTTAGGATTGCTGGATTTAACCAAGAAATCCCAGCTCTTTGTACATGGGACACAACATATTGCATCGGGGGTACTGATGCAATACCTTGGAAACTGGAAAAGACCTGTGGGATACTTTTCCAAACAATTGGGTACTGCAAGTGAAGTTTATGGGTAGTGGCTGCAACAGTTGTTTATGGGTAGTGGCTGCACCAGTGATGTTGATTCAAGAGGCATATAAGTTAACTTTGGGACATAAAATGACTGTATATGTACCTCATATGTTCAAGTTTTAGAACAAAAGGGGGGCCATTGGTTGTCTCCCAGCACAACGCCAAAATTTCAAGTTGAATTGTTGGAACAAGATGACGTTTTGGAAACTACTAACGTTGTCAATCCTACAGTGTTTTTGAACACTCTACAGGTGGAGGGCCTGGTGGAACACAATTGCCTGGAGACAATTGAGTATGTTTATTCCAGTAGACCAGATTTAAATGACGCTCCTTTATCTCATCCTGATTTGGAATTATTTACGGGTGGTGGTAGCTATGCAGAACGTGAAGCATGCTTCACTGGATATAAGGTAACTACTGAGACCCTAATTATAGAAGCTAGACCATTACCCAGAAACACATCAGCTCAAAAAGCAGAAATAATAGCACTAATATGAGCTTTGGAATTAAAAAAAGAATAATCAGTCCATGTATGGACTGACTCAGTATACACATTAGGAGTAGTCCATGCACATGGAATTATGTGGAAAGAAAGGAGACTTTTATCAGCTCAAGGATCATCAATTAAGTATAAGGAAGAAATATCAGAGCTCTTGAAAATGGTACAACAACCTAGGGCTGTGGCAATCATGCACTGTAAAGAACAACAAACAGGAACTGCTAAGGAAGCTGTAGGAAATAGAATAGTGGATAGGATAGGAAAGAGTGTGGCAAAAACTTCAATGCAAATGGCATTAATACCTATAAAAGAGGTAAGATTACCTAGGGAACAACCTAAATATTCAGAAGAAGATGAAAACTTGGGACAGTTAATGAATGCGAGGAAAAATTTGGCAGAATGGCTAGTGAATATACAAGGACAGGTGTTGGTCCCACCTATAGTTATGAGAGAATTGGCTCAAATAAAACCTAAGGAATGTCACTGGGGAGCAGAGGCATTGACAGTATTACTAAAATGAACTATGGTCTCTGTGAAATGGTTGGAATTATCAAATCTATAACCATGACATGTGAAACTACTTTGAAAAATAATCCAATTAATTGAAAAAGACCACCATTAGGAAATTTGAAATCAGGAGTTGAACCAGGAGACAACTGGCAAATTGATTTTTTGGAGTTACCTAGATCAGGAGGATATTGATACTAGTTGACTCTTTTTCTGAATGGACTGAAGCCTTCCCATGTTGTACAAATCAAGTGAGAGAAGTAGTAAGGAGATTATTAGAAGAAATAATTCCAAGATTTGGGGTCCCAGTAGGGATGTCTTCAGATAGAGGACCACACTTTGTGGTAGAAATAGTCCAAGATATAAGCAAGGCATTGGGAATTCAGTGGGACTTATGTCCTCTGTGGAGACCACAATCAAGTGAAAAAGTAGAAAGGATGAATCAGAATATAAAAAAGCAAATTAGTAAAATATGTCAAGAGACCAATCTAAAATGGCCACAGGCGTTGACCTTCACCCTTTTAAGAATAAGGGTACGGTGAAAGACAGGGACTATTATGAAATATTGTATGGGAAACCATACAAATCTACAAATCCTACTGTGGGAATGCATGTAAAAGGGAAATATGATTTATATCAGTATCTGCTTTCTTTAGGAAAAACTTTGACAGCTTTAAGAAGCTTCCTAGTGTGGAATCGACCACTAACTTCGGAAAATCTGGTTCATGACTTCCAACCAGGAGATTATGAGAAGACATGGACTTGTGAACCTCTCCAGGAACATTGGAAAGGAGCTTTTCAAGTACTGTTAACTACTGTTAACTAGCTGTTAACTACCTTTACTGCCATTAAGATAGCTGAATCAGAAGCATGGATACATTATACTAGAGTGAAGAAAGCCTCACCAGCATGGAAGATTGTTAATAGGGATCCTA
Source organism: Neopelma chrysocephalum (assembly GCF_003984885.1). NCBI lineage: Eukaryota > Metazoa > Chordata > Aves > Passeriformes > Pipridae > Neopelma > Neopelma chrysocephalum. The sequence goes on from NW_020897689.1 coordinate 16,245,978, forward strand.
AGACTTCAAAACTGATATGCTGTTAAATCTTATGTGTCACCTTGAAGTCTGGGGAGAATGGATATTGATTTGGAAATTAATGTTAGTGGGAGCCTGGGTTGAGGCAAAAACTGAACAACAAGAAGTGCCAATAAGATATTGAGATCCACTGAAGTTGACATGTGATTTTACTCAGATTCCAGACTTTAATCCTGATAAACTGCAAGTGGACTAGGAAAGGGATAGAAAATAATTGCACCTAAAATTAGAGGCAGCGGTAAATGATACAGTAGTACGTTCTATTACCTTGAAGAATGCAGGCCAATGCTGCTGTTTGTAGAGTAAAGACGACTTTAGTTGTCATCCACTTGAAAATTCAAGGAACAAACCCACCCAAAATATGACTTAGTGTTACAAAGTCCAACACAAGAATTGATTTGTAAAGAATTCCAAACTTCAAAGCAAGGATGCTGTTTAGAATTAGAAAAAGAGCAAGGAAATTTTATTTGCCAATTCTGTCATTCAGAAAAAGCTGTCCCAACACAGACCAAGAAAGAAAGGATTAAAAGGTAAACAGAGACAGAACAATTAATACACCTCGCAAGAAAAATTCAAGCAGAAAATTTAATGTTAGGATTAATCAAAGACCTTGGTAATTTGCAAAATGTGTCACAAATCTGCTTGCCTACCAATACCAACAGCAGTAGGTGAGTCCATTCCATGGGGAATCTAATCATGACTTCAACTATTCTAGAACATGAAAATAAAACCACATGTTGTGAACAGAAACCTGTAATTGGATGGAAGAAACAAATAGAGAATATTAGGAAACAATGGAAGTCTCCAGGGAGTAAAGCTGATTGTGAGAAATTATCAAATTCTGTTTTTGCCAGAATTGGAAGATCTTGGAACATAGGATGATGTTCTTATGATGAACAAATAAAGAGAAATGTGAGCCAAATGATCATGGAATGGAAATGTGACAAAACTAATCAAACACAGGGGAAGGAGAAAAATTGGGACTCCATTTGATCAATGACAATCTTATCTGAATTTCAGTACATGGCTAAGGCTTCTTGGTGTTTTACTTGGGATGGATTAGTTTTTACAACCTGACCAGTTGTGGGTGATAAGGGAACCTCAAACCGAGAAGAGGAAAATCTAGTGTCATGGTGGAAATGTGAAAAGATATATAATTGTAGTACTGTTGATATGATAATTCAGGCTATTCCCCCTTTATCTGCTGCTTTAAAGTATGGGTGTCTCTGCAGAAGCCTTAAAAATAGCCTCCAATTGACTGAGACATATACACCCAAAAGAGGAACCATATATAGTTGCAGAAGATCTACAGTTAGGAGCCCAGGACACTTAGTTTGGGCAAGGAGTGATGGGACTTGGACAATTCATTTACTGTTAGGTGGTAAAGTAAAGCAAATAACATCAGGCATGCCAACATTATGTCCAATCTGGAAGAAAGATCCTTTTAAAGGAACATTAGAAAATTTGAAATTGGGATAGGTAAAAAGGTCAGAAATAGATGAAGAATGGCATGAATGTTTGACTGGAGTGAAAATTGGCTGGACCTTGGAGTCTTCCTTGACCCCTTTAGCAACATATAGGATTAGAGAATGGATATGTCGACTGACAGAACAGCTAGAAAGGCTGGCAAATGTGACCAGGGAGGGATTCAAGGATGTAAATTAGCAGTTACAAGCAACTTCAAATATGACTTTACCAAATAAAATGGCTTTAGATATGCTCTTACTTAAAGAACATGGGGTTTGTAGATATTTGAAAGATAGAATTGATCATTATTGCATACACATTACAAATGTGACACGATGTAGAACATGGCTTGGACTTGTTAGAAAATATAGAAAAAATACAAGCTTCGATAAGACATGCAAGAAAGTTGGATAGATAAAAATCGTTAGTGGACTGGGATGGAATCTGAGTTCATGGGCAAAATCACTGATTAATACTGCATTAATCTTGTTAATAATATTTTTAACAATTATTTTACAATTATTTAACAATTATTTTTAACAACTATTGTTTAAAGAAACAAATAAACACTAAGACTGCATTTAATTGGATGATTATCCAAGCAGTGGGTAGACAACAAGGTAAAAAGGAATCAATTCCAAGGCTCCCACCAGCATATAATGAATGAAATAGAGTACGGATGTAACATAAGCAAATTTTAGGATTATAATGAAAGTATTGAAATGATTTTCAAAACTTTCAAAGGGGGGAAATGTTGCAATTAGTCTGATAAAATAATTGAGATTTGATCGTGTAGAAGTAGTAGTTGCGATTAAAAGGAAGAAAATTGTGAAGCATGATGTATAGAATTGTTAGGAGTGTTGTGTTTGAAGTATGCAACTATGGAAACCTCACCGAGAAGGTATTGGACCATTTATGCTGCTTGGAAACCCCCTTACCCTTCCCACCTTGATTTGAGTATCAAGGATTTCAATCAGTAGTGCTAATTAAAATTGACCAATGGTTGTTTCAGAATAAAGTTATAAAACTAACGAAACCAATCATCGTAGAGGTTAAATTTAAGAATGGCTTTATGTAACAGAAAAGTGTAAAAACGAATGGATTTTGTCAATAAGAGAACACGTTTGGAGGAGTTATCCCCTGTGTTCTCAGCATGCTGAATAAAGAAATGTCTGCTTATTTGCATCAGATTGGTGTTGGATAAGTTTCTTTCATCCCGTTTGGTGACACTCCTGCTCAAGCAGAGTTACTTAGACCCAGTTGTCCAGGTTGGAGACTCCACGGTCTGTCTGAGCAACCTGTGATGGGGTAGACTAGTAAGTTCCTGAAGTTCCTTCTATCCTTAAGTTTTCTGAACTTAAATGAAAAATTATGTTAATATTTATCTTTGACTTTAAAACCATCTTACTAATTTTTCTTCATTCTATACTTAAATCCTTATTTTACCATTTCAATTTTATAATAAGCTTTGTTCATGGATGAATTGAAAAAAAACCCAAAAATAATTTCTAAAATAAAATAGAAGAAATAAATCTTTTACTCAGGAATTATGCAAACAAATAATCTCTCAGCAGTCCTCCCCTTGAGAAAACATTGTAACTGCTCAATTCTGATTTCACAATCCACACTTTGATTATGCTATTTCTTCCTAGTTTAATTTTCAACCTCATGCATAAATTATATTAGTCGCATTGGTCAGCCTTGCAATGAAGAGAAGGCAGGTGTTCCCGTCAGTTTTGATAGCAAATGCCTCATGAGCTATTTAATATTTCCAGTGAACAGAACAGACCAAATCTTCTGCACATACACATCACTTTGCTCACATAAAGCTGTGAAAAATTAATGTTGAAAATTGTAAGGGCTACAAAAAGTAACTATATGCTGAAAAGTTTGTTTTTCAAATACTTTCAAGGCTTTTTTCTAATTCAAATGTGGGAGTTAAAAAAATTAAAATCAATACTCAAATTTGAAAACCATTTCAAAAAGAAAATGACAGAAATATCTCTGAAGGAAGCATACAGTTTCTTCCTCACATTTAATAATCCAGAATCATGTATGTTTAGTATTGACCTTGCAATTTGTATGTAAGTACCTGACAGATCACAGGTGATTAACATCTCTGTAAGCATCTCTATCCTGCCACAGTTCTGCTTTAAGATACGCTGCTACATCCTAGAATACCTTTCCTAAATAAACTCCAGAAGGTAAATACTTAAGACAATAGCAAATGAGGGGTGAATGAATGTAAGAACATCAAAGGTTCTCTGAGTGAGCTGAACCACAAGAGAAGCTTTGAACCCAGGTTAAAATGTCACAGGATGCTACCTGAACCCTGCATTTATCAATTTAATTCCTTCAGAATCAACAAATAAACTTTGTGACAAAGATAAAGAAAATTTAAATCTGTATTTCTTTCTTAAAGCTGTCTTTGAAGTTACCTTATACCTTAATGTATAACTACCATTTTAGACACACACTTTAAAACAGTTAAAAAAATTTCTCAGCAGTGAAAAGATGCAATCATATTGAGTCACAGGCACAACTCCCCCCAAAAACCCTAATTATAATCAAATGGTAAAATAATAGTAAAATTATTTTTCATTTAATTAAGAATTTTGGAAAATAGGTACCATTTTTCTACCCAAGGAGTGCATCTCTCTTCCAAAGACAAACAGCCATAGACATTAAACAGAGAAGTCTTCCTTACAAACTAAGTAACACTACAGAAAGTCAATTAATGAGAAATTCACAGCACTAAAAAATCTGCCCTGGTTTATTGGCCAACCTTTTAAAGCAGGAATCTAAAACTGTGCTTGTGAATCTGCGTATTAGTAGCCAAAGCCCGGTTTGCATTTGTATCTCTACTTAAAAAAAAAAGACTAGTTTCTTTTGTACCAGTTCTTCGTACAGCAATGCATAACTGAGAACCGCTTCTAAAAGTCTCCCTCCCCAAAATCACTTCATTTACTGAGGTATCTAAACAATATATTTTAATTTTTTAAGTCGTGGTGCAACCCTATCCCATGAAAAATACTCCCTCAAACTCTCCCTGTTCACGTAGTGGAAGGATGGGCAGGCAGACAGCCCTAGTTATTGTTTTTCTTTTTCTCCTTTTTTTTCCCCCTCTCCTCTCTGACATTGTCTGAACTGCATCAGACAAGAATACCAGCTTCTGATGTACAATGAAGAAGGTGAGGAATGGGAAGGTCGGCTTTCTCAGGCTTCCCATAATTAGAGGAGTCAAAGAAAAAAAAGGTGGCCTATGATGAATATAATGGCCAGTCTTCGCAAAGGAAGATTTTGGGAAAGGTCTTTAACCTTTCCAGCCTGCGCAATGGATTTTTTAGGTGAGACACAGCCTGCGCTGAACTGAGCCCACCCTTTAATCCTAAGGTTCATCTGCCGGGGCCAAGCAAGCTTGGACAATGGCAGTGAGGTCCTCAGGATGTAGGTTTGTTTAGAGTGACCTTCTCATAGATGGATGGCCTCACAGGGCTAACGGGCTCCATCTGCCCGGGGGACTGGGATTCGAACCTGGGTTGCAGCACTGAGAGTCCCGCATGCTAACCACTAGGCCACCAGGGGTCCCAATGATGTAACTGTAAATTAGCAGAAGTCATATTTTTCAGAAGATGGATGTATAGGAATAAATACGATGGAAGAATATATTGTCATTCGGGATGTTGTTGACTATTTGGAAAGCATTGCATCTTGATTTACTGTACAGAAATTTCTAGTGAGAATTTTTAGTTGTCTTAAAAATAAGTGACTTGGTTTTTTCTCACGTGGAGCATATCAAGAATGATTCCAAGAACTTGCGAGTACATTAATTTAAAGAAAAAAATAGTTCAGGTAATAGTCACGGTTTTAATAATTCACTGCTATACTTAGTGAGGTATGTTCCATAGCATCAAGCTCTGCTTTTTCCACTTGCTAAGAGATTAATGCCAAACTGTGCATAAAAACATAGCCTTGCAGAATCCTATGACTTTAAGTTTGAATTTTATTTCAGCCTACTGCCCTCAGGTATTTGGAATCAAGACAGTGATGCGTTTAACTGCACAGAATATGTGAAATACACAACAGTTATTGTTGAAACAGATGGAATTGACATTGAAACAGTACATTTCTGGAATTTTGTTTATTTCATACACTATGGGAATAAGTAAACACACACTGCATCTTTGAAGGAGTGAAGGGAGCTCAGTATCCCAGACGATGAAATGTAGATTAGTTGCCGGTGATAGTTCTTAAAAGACATGGCTAATTTCTCTCAAGCTCTAGGACATGGGAGTACCATGGTGGCTTGGAGTTGGGTACAGATAGAGAGCTCCATTCTACAGACTGTCATGCTCAAACACCCCTTCCCTGGAGAAGTTGTATCTGTGGCCAAGGACAACATGAAATGTTTTGAAACAGATTTATAAAAAATAGTGTGAAAATGGAATGGTAAATAATCCACAGGATTTATTTTCTAATAGGTCTTAATAAAGAAGAAGTTTATAGAAAATTCTGTTTAAGGAGTATAAATCACACGGTTATGCAAACAGAATATATTTTCTGCAAATATCACAGAATCTGACAAGTCAAGCCTCTGCAGAAGTCTTTCAGCCCTGCTTCAATAAATATTATACTCTAACACACACGTTGTTGTGAAAACCAGCTTTTAAATTGGATCCCCATGTTCAAATCTACCTTCTTGAACTCTGACAAATGTTATTGTTTGGTATAACTTTCTGATAAAAAACTTGTTCTAAGGCTCTTTAGGAGAGAGATCACTGAATTTTAATCCAAAGAGTTTATGAACAATATATGTACATTCTTGTTTCAGAAATACCTGCCAACAATGCTGTACAGCAATTCCAACCAGACTATCTGCGTAAAAGATAAGCAGGTTTAGCCAAACATGCCTTTATCCGGGATTGCAATGCATACACAGAATCCTGAAAAACTTCCAACTTCAGAAGTTTGATGTTTATTTTGGAGCACCTATATCAATAACAGCAAAACATGCCACAAAGGTATGAACTGATCATCTACCTGACAAAGTTGAAATGGAATGTTTTGCTTTTAAATATGAGAAGAAATAAAATAAAAGGAAATGAAAATGAACTGTCATATGCAGATCCACACAATAAGTTAACAAAAAGAATCTGAGAGCTAATTTAGGGAGCCTTTCATTTTTGCCACCACCACAATTCTAGGATGTTTTCATGTCTGAAAAATTAAACAGCTTCTGCATTTTTGGAAGGTAAATTCCGTCAATACCATTCCATGTATCCCATATATCTTCTCATATGTCCTAACCTTGTGATCTCAACATCTTGATTTGACTTCAAGGTGATGTTAACACTTTTATGCACTAAACAAAACAAGAGAAAATTTTAAAATGGAGTCACATCTACTAAAGAGAAAAAAAAATGCAAAGAGGTACATCTGCTTGGCTGATAGTTACCCACCTGGCAATGGGCTGACAAACTGCCCCATCGCAGAGCTGAAAATTGCACCTCAGAGAGCAGAGGTAGGAGCTAAATACCAGATTTAAAACAATTATCTTCCTTCCAGGTAAGAGATAGTCTTCCACTAAATCTTTCTCTTTGAGTATCTGTTCCTCCATTTATTAATCAATCTTTGGCTATTGCTTTTCTATGACATCTTAGCCACATTCATGTGAATTATTCAGTATTTTTTCTCAATTGTGTACTTCTTCTGTGTTAGAAATAGGATGATACATTTCTTATTTTGTTTAAATATAGGCCTATTCTGGTTAAAGGGGATATATTTAATCATATGGTCATTCCAGCCACTAACATGACGATGCTGAATTTGCTTTCGTTTCATTCCCTATTATACCAATATAACAATTTTTTGTTTGTTTACTAACCACATTTCTTTCCCATCAACCTGGTTTGTTTTCTTTTTTTTTCTTTTTTTTTTTAAATTTTTTTAATTATTCAGGTTGGATTGCCTGGGTTTGCAGAAGCTGGCTGACTTATGACAACATGAATAGTACCAAAGCTTGAAAAGAGAAATCCAAAGCTATGCAATATTTAGGTTTAACTCCCATTTCTACGTGCAATATTCTTTTATAAAGGGACCCCTGGTGGCCTAGTGGTTAGCATGCAGGACTCTCACTGCTGCGACCACGGGTTCGAATCCCAAGTCCCCCGGGCAGATGGTAGCTCGTTAGCCCTGTGAGGCCATCCATCTATGAGAAGGTCACTCTAAACAAACCTACATCCTGAGGACCTCACTGCCATTGTCCAAGCTTGCTTGGCCCCGGCAGATGAACCTTAGGATTAAAGGGTGGGCTCAGTTCAGCGCAGGCTGTGTCTCACCTAAAAAATCCATTGCGCAGGCTGGAAAGGTAAAAGACCTTTCCCCAAATCTTCGTTCGCGAAGATGGGCCATTATTATTCTTTTATAAAACAAGATCCTTAAAGCAGAGCTCTCCTAATTCCATACGAAAAACCCAACACACTGTCTGAGAAATCATTAACTGTAACACTGCTTTTTACTAACAGTGAGGCAAAATGAGATGTATTTGGGATGCTTTAGTGGAAATGGCTTGATTGCTATACCTTATATGATAAAAATGGAGTGTTTCAGAAATGCAACGCTAATGAAAAGTTAATAGCAAACAAAGAGTAGGAAACAAAGGATACCTGCCACTGGAACCGGACAAATGCCACCAATACACTAAATAAAACTTGGAAACTTTTATTGACTATCAAGCTCAGCATGTTGGAATAATAAGGAAGTTTGGAATTTCCTCTCTCATTTGGAGTGTCTTTGCAGAAATATCAGCTGGTAATTACATCAGACTGTGCTATGTATAGCTTTGTTGATTTACAGAGGTCTTTAGAAAGCACACACCCAATGTTTTTCTTCACATGAATAACCCTTATAGATGAACTACCTAACATACCCAAAGTTTGGAGAAGGAGAGAGAACATTATTTTTTAAAGTTCAGGTCATTAGAAAGGATAACTGTTTAATTTCAGCATTATCAAATTGAGGTAATCTAACAGAATTGATTTCTAGTTATTACAGTTTTTCTTCAGACTTTCAAGGGACAGCTTCTTGCAATACAATAGTTATGAAGAAAAGGTAGAATGCATTACTTCATTCCAATCCCTTCTATTAATGTAGTTTATCTGCTTTTATTTTTTCAAAACATATTTTAAGTTTTTCAATAATTTTAATTTATTTTTGACCAATTATTTTTTATAATGCTAAATGAAAAAAACCCCTTAGAACTATGAAAACAAATGGAAACATTAAATAAACAATTGAGTGCTGTTCCTCAAATATTCTGAATTATATTAATGTTTAAATTATTTACATTACAGCTGTACTTTCAGAGGTAGGGCATAATGCCTTTCTTTTCCAAAACTTATCCAGAAAAAAAAAATACACTGAGTATTATTAATCCTTTTAAAATTATACAGAATAGAATTAGAGGCTGTATGATTCACTTTATGTCGCATTGGAAAATCTGTGGTGGAAGTCCAATTAAAACTTGATCAGATGAAGACAGAAATGCAGTAAAATGATGTTTACACAATTACACAATCCTTAACATAGATGTGAGATGATTGTTCTGCATCACAGTAAGTCATCTCACCCACCCAGCTTACTTTGCTCCTTCCTTCTTCACATGGACAAATTCTGCCCAGCTGCAAATGGAAGAGAGTGAACAAAGGAGGAAAATAAAATATCACACTGATTTCTGATAAATTAACATTGCTAACAAAAGAGAATTCATGCAGTAATTCAAGTCTATTTTCTTCAGAAAATTACTAAAAATGTTGAATGCAAAACTGCAATTTGGACTCGATCCTGCACGGTGCCTACCAGCCATGGAGAAGTGTTTAGCATTCCTATTCCTGCTCAGCCTTTCTGCAAATTTGCAGATATTTTTGAAGTTACAGCAAAATTCAAGGAAAGAAGTCACAGATCTACAGATAACAGAATGATTTCTGAAAGCCATTAGCATAAGTACTTATTTAGCAAGAAATACTGTGTGTATGATGAAGGGTTTACTTTCCCAGAAGTGCTTATGGGACTTAAGATTGCACAAAAGGGCTGTGAAATGTGTTTCCCTCAGTTCTGGCTCTTCGGTTCCTGGAGCCTCAGGTCACATTCAACTCATAGTTCCTATCAAGCTTTTCCCAAAGGACCTTTGGGCTCCTGCAGTAGCCAAACTTCCCTGGAACAGGAAACTCTATTTACACTGATGTCTTAAAGCCTAGTGCTCATCCATAAAAGGGAAAAATAATACTTTTAGGAACTGCACTTCTCTTAACCTTTAGCAGACCACAAGTTAGTTTAAAATGCACATGCTGTAAAAGAAAATTTTCATAAAATCAAGGAAAAACTATTTCTGAAGAAGTAAAGACACTTCCCCTGAAGTGCCTGCAACATTCTGACAGTATGCAATGTCTTGACAGGAACGTGAAACAGAAAAATGCAAATTAATTTGTCAGCTTTCACTGTCTCATATGAAAGAAAGGCTATCTATAAGCATTAAAATGCTAAGATTTTACTATCTTTTATCTGCATCATTTTTGATTCAGGTAAGTGTTTTTGGGGGGTTGAATAGTGAGTAGGAAAATTTCTCTTCCAACTATCCACTCACAGTGGAGAATGGAAGCCTTCTGTGGGAGAGAGCTTGGAAAATTATTGAAAATAACCTTCATGATGGCAATGTGTCTCCTGAGCAGAAAAGTCCTGTAATATCTGCTTCTTATATAACACATTAAAGCAGGCTACTGGGAAGGTGAAGTAGAAGTATTTCCTTTTCCCTTCTTCTATTAAATATTTCTGTTTGTCATTCTCCTTAATGACAGTCATTTCACAAAGAACATGTGCAACTTCCATTTGTCAAGCTGTTTTTTGGATTTTTTTAACTGCCATTTTGATTACAGATGAGTAACCAATTAAAAGGTCAAAATGAGGATTTTTATTTAAAGACTTACTGCGATTTCATCTAAAGATGCTTTCTAATCTAAAAATAAGCTTGTCTTCATGCACATATGAGTTTTGATTTGAATTTTGATTACTTTAGTGCCAAGATCAAGCATTCCTACTACATCTTTTAATCACATCCTCTGACTTTCCTTCCCCATAACGTCTTTTGTTTACTGCTTTCTTTTTTGTCACATCTAAAGTGAGGGAGACTGCCGGCTCTGTAGGTTTCTGTGAAATGCCTTGCACTTTACAAACCTCAGAAAAAAACCAGCATCTGTCCTGTGCAGCATAGATGTGCTGAAGGCTGCTCTGAGACAGTGAGTAAAATCCTCCTAAAAAGCTGTTGAGTTGCTTGTATGAATGATATAAAAAATAAGAGACAGTTCAGTGCTGCAGGCATCTGAGTCTCCATATAAAAAGACTAAAGTATGAACTTTGTATTCAGACTAAGATTTTGTTTTGAGAATGCACTGATGTTTAGAAAGTGAAATAGCATCTTTGCTGTAAACAGCAACATGAAAGATAAAGGTGCTGTTACAATAGCATATTCTTAGTTGTGACATTATTTTACTTGAGGTCAACTCTTACAATTTCTGGTTTAAAGGTGAAAGTTGAAACATACAATCACCTTGCTTACTAAGAATGGCAAACAGTATCTCTATGACCTTTTCCAAATCATATTTTATTGCAAGGCCTTTAACACTTTAACTATGACTTCTTGGATGGACAAGCCTATTTATTATGATTCCAAATGCTGGACAATTCTTGACCTCAGTCTAGAAGTATGGAGACATGGCAGTTATATTCTAGGACATTAAAGAAAGCAGAAGGACACAGGGGTTTTCCATAACTTTCTTTCACTAATCACGAGGACTTGACAATATAATGCCTCTAATCTGTCATCTAGGAAATGAGTAAGGTCCTAAAAATAATTGGGAGTATCCCAAGGTGAATAAGTGTAAATCTATGAAAAAAGTGATATATTATCTCTGTATAATGTTACTGGTTTATCTTGGCATTTGTCCATCTCTCTCTTGTTCTTGTGCTGAATTCTCTTATCTGTTTGAGCCTCATCATCACCTCCATTCCACAGGCTCTTCAAAGTGGCTGGTTAGATTTTTCATTGCTTCCTATTGCTACATTCTTATTCAAAGATGAAATGTAAGAAAAGATAAACTTACTATTAATAGCAAAAGCTTATTAAAATGCTATTCTCCCACCAGGTTTTAAGTATCCTTAACATTTTGCATGAAATAAGAGACATTTCCTACTGCTATAAATGATATTTTTCCATCCAGATCTTTAAAAAAAGATTAATGCATTTAATTCTGCCAGATTGTTCTGTTTTACACTCATTCATTTGAGCTTGTGACTATTTTCTTAATTTTGAAAAATAGAATCTATGATAACAGTTGCATAATAAGTATTATCCAAACACAGGCTTTTGGGTTTCAGTTACAACACACACAACAAACCTGAAAATGTGTCTGTGTGGTTAAATGTACAAATGGTATTACTAATGTAAAGTTGCAGTTGAATACGTTTATAAAGGCTTGTTCTTTTAAAACCTTAAAGGTATCTAGCACACTCAATTTTAGGGTAAACATTGGTAGTTTACTTTCGCTAAAACTACTACAGAAGGCAACCACTTATTGATACTGATTGAAAAATACTATCTTATAATGCTATAAACTCCACTAAAGTTGAACAAGATCTAACAAATGTTACAAAGGTGGAAAATGGTAATGTCTAAAAGAATAAAATGTCCCTCTGATATGACACATATCCCTCTTTTTAGATACTTTCCCACAGAAGTGAAATAAAATATTTTAAATGCTCTATTTCGTATGTAAAACAGAGTCCTAGAAGCCTCAGCTCTGAACTCCCTTTCCTCATCTTCTCTCCATTTCAAGTTCTGAAAATATCCAGGAGACTGGAGACATAATCATAGAATCACAGAATGTTAAGGATTGGAAGACACCTTAAAGATCATCTAGTCCCATCCCCCCTGCCATGGGCAGGAACACCTCCCACTGGACCAGGTTGCTCAAGGCCTGATCCAAACTGGCCTTAAATGCTGCCAGGGTTGAGGCATCTGGTTGGGGCATCCACAGCCTCCCTGGGAAATCTGTTCCAGCATCTCACTACCCTCATAGTAAAGAATTTCTCCTAATATCTAACCCCAATTTCCCCTCTTTCAGTTTGTACCCATTATTCCTTGCCCTATCACTGTAGTTCCGGGCAAAGAGTCCCTCTCTGGCTTCCCTGTAGCCCATTTCAGATACTGGAAGGTTGATATGAGGTCTCCACGCAACTTTCTCTTCTCCAGGATGAACAGCCCCAGCTATACCCACTGTAATTGCATTATCTATACTTATCTCTGTATTAATTTGGATGAAAACTCTATGTTCATTATCCAACTAAAGCAAAGATTTGCAGTGTAAATCATCTAGTGCTTCTCCACATTTGACTGATGAATAAATCCTTGTACAGCACAGTCCCTAATATGTATATTCCTATCAAAATATGCAGTTATGTTATGAGTTACCTCTTTACTTTCTGCAATAGTTTGTTACATCCTTTCAGTCACAAAAACAAAGAGTATCAAAGAAATCGCCTTTTAAAATGGTAATTGATACAATATGTTGAAAACTGTATCAACTGGCAATCCAGACAACACTTAGTAGCTTGAGCTCCTATAGGATTGTAGATCTAGTCAGACAAAGTTAGCTTTAATAATTCAAATTCTATGCTTAACAATTACAATTGGGAGGTTGGGAGGTTATTTTTAAAATGACAGAATACATTCAGAAAAAGTAAAATATATTAATTTTCATTTAGTACCTGGTTAAATAGCATTTTTGTCAAACTTGTAGACCAACTTGTAGCCATATTTGGGAAATACAAAGAATTATAGAATCATAGAATGGTTTGGCTTGGAAGGGACCTTAAAGCTCATCTAGTTCCAAGACCCCTGCCACGGGCAGGGACATCTTCTATTAGACCAGGTTGCTGAAAGCTTTCTGCAACCTATACTTGAATACTTCCAGGGGCATGGGGCATCCACAGCCTCTCCCAGACTTTTAAATATCCTAAATTATGTAACTATATAATAATTATATAACCTTAGCATGAATAATTCCCAGCATGTTGTATTTCAGAGATATAACTCTATACACATAGCTCAGTTATCCGTGCTTTAATGTTATCTAAACAGTATTAGACAGGTAAAAAAAGTTCTCTGTTCCTTCACTAAACCACCTCAGTTCTGCCCTTTGCATGGGCACAGGACTGTTGCACCCAAATGTATCACATTTAGCTGAATCTCTCAAGATGCCTGAGATTTCCAGATTTCCACAAAACGAAAAAAGTCAAACCTTTTTGAAACAAACTTTTGTAAAGTTTCTATATAGTTTTTAAACAGCTTTTTACCATTCTTTCAAATTATTTCAATAAATATTATTTTCAATTTAGTGCTTCATAAAGCAATGGATGAAAACAAGACTGCTGCACCCCAAAACTTATGATCTAAATATTCATCTAAGAATAATTCTGCAACACAGATTGTGTTTACATGTACAGACCAAGAAGTAAAGCATAAAATAAACGTATGTTTACTAAGAATTTGTTCAGAAATTACTAACATGGGCAATGTCTAAGTGCTATGTTAGTTTATTTTTAAAGTTATCATGTGCTGCATTTAGATGATCAATTACTAAAATGACAAACAAATCTCTTTATGGCAACTAGACATGAGCCTTTTGCAAGTAGTGTATTTTAAGGAGGTACATTTAAGAGGAAAGGGTGGAGGTATGGAATGGATTTGTTTAAATCTAGTGGCCAAATTCACATATAATGCGACACTACCAGGTTCTGATTTTCATTAGAGATAAATCTGGAGTAGGCATTTTAAAATAGTTCCAAATTCCATCATCATATGTTGAGAATTGGTTTATTGGAGCATTTTCAGAAATATGAGTTTTCAGTCATTTCCTCTTCCCTTTATTCCCTCATTCTTTCTTATCTTAATTTTTAGTGATGTGTATATAATAATAACTCAGTGATACAGACACTGGTTAAGCAGCAGGAATCATCCGAAAGTGACTTCATCAGTCACATGAAGACTGTCTTTTGCACTTGTCCTTGACCTGGGTATGGAAGACAGCATGAAAGCAGGAAACCTCAATAACAGAAGCATCAGAAAGAGAAACCTCAAACCACCCATAAAATTGACAGTCTAAATTATCTGTAATTATGAGATCTCACAAGAACTGTATAACTTCTTTTTTTATTATTATTTTATTTTTAAAAATGAAGTCTAATCCAAAACTTAAAAAAAAAATAAATCCCTGAATTCCTGCAATTTCTTATTAAAATCTTTCAAGTCTTAACTGACTGAAAATAGTAATGACCAATCACTTCCCTTCCTGACTTGATTTTAGAGATGAGTAATACTCAAGTCTATAAAGGTTTTGACAATCACACAAAGCAGAAGTTATTATTCCCTCTCTGGAAAATATTCTATTCCAAGGGACGATCTCTAACTTAAGCAGTGTTATACAAGCTCTTCTTTTAAAACCACAAGTTATGCTCCTAATCAGCAATGATTTCAACACACCTGTGGAAGTCTTTGTGAAAATATACAGCACAACACTGTATGCAGTTGAACAAAGGACAATGCAAAGGTGGGATAGAAAGTCTGATCATTATTATAATAGCTATTAAAGTGAGTGCTATGCAGATATAAGAAATAGTTAAAAAATATTAGTACAGCAGCTGGGAACCACACTAACATGAACTTGTGTGAGTAAAAGAAATCCTCATTTCAAAACCTCAATTTATTGACCTTAAGAATTCACTTCCATAATCAAACACCTACTGTTTTCTTTTGCCATCTGCTGCTGTAAGCAAGACAGAAAACAGGCTTGATAGGTAGATGCAGTCCATGCTTCTACCTTTTCCGTTCTTCTCGCTCTGGTGGTACCTTTTTCCTCACAGTAAGAATTAATTCTATTCCTTCTTCCCTGCAACCCAGGAAGTCAGAGCCAATAGAAGACTGGACGAAAAGGTCAGGAAATGCTCAAACAGAAAAAGATCCTGTATCTCAGCAGGTTGAGATCAAGGGAGGTCTATATCTGTCTGCAGTGTCCTCAAGTCTTTGATAGCCCTCTGAAACCCGCTTTTCTGTGCACCTCTTCATACTCATTCTCTGAACTATGAGCCAATCACTTACACTTCCCATCTGAAATTCTGATTTTCCCCATTCAGAGCTTCAAAGTCTTCACTAATGCCTCCATATCCTTTTCTCCTCTTCTTTTCCCCATGTATGTTCATCTAGTGCTGCAAAAACTAAGCTTGCATACACCACTGAAAGTTCTCAGGTCAGGTCTAGCATATCATATAGAGCTGTCAGTTCTAAAGGATCTGTCCTTTACTCCTAGCTAAATATTTAAAACAATAGCTAAAAATGCACATAAATACATTAGTAAATATTGTATGTAAATGTTACACAGGGATAAAGGTAGTCACAACATATATCTACACAAAAATTAAAATGTAACTCTAGTTTGTGTTGACAGACACGAATCTGTTTTAAACAGCAAAAGCCAGGTATCAGTACAGCCCAATAACACAAAGTTCAATATCGCCTGCTAAGACTAACTAAGCTTCCAGGCAAGCAGTGCTGAATCCTGTGTTATCAGTTCCCAAACTGGCAACATGAAAATGAACTCCAGTACATTTAAGTGAACAAACATGCCAATTTCAGAAAGAACTAAAGACATATATAGACAGAATATGGAGAGGTAGTTACAAACACAATTCATATATTAAAATGGACTCTGCAGATGGAATAAATAAACTTTGCTGTCCTTAATTAAAATTCATGTTTCTGTAATCAGTGTAGATTAATTATTCAGATGATAAGTACCACTTCCCCTTTATGACATGTCAGTATTTTTCTATAGAGCTTGTAAATATGGGTTTGACTTTGACATACATTCTAAGTAGGATATCAGTCATGTATGTATTTATTCTTACAGACTGTCATTCATATGATCAGGCAGTTAGACAAAGATTTAAAGAACTACTGTTTGGGCTTATGCATAGATAAGGCTGGTACGCTGACAGAAATTCAAGAGTGAAGAATTTCACATATCAGTGAAGAAGACCTCCTTAAGTTTTCATTAGGAAAGAAGCATCATAAGTGTTCATACTGAAAAAAAATCAAAACAAGTTTTTACCAAACTGCTTTCCTATTGTCATTAAGTTTAGGTCTAATTTGTCTCCTGAGGAGTTGCTTGTGGTTTCCCACGAGATAAGCTATGTCTTTCATTTAGGCAATGAAGTTAGAAAGTGAAGCTATAGTTTCTAACCCATCCAAGCAGACTTGGCAGTTAACACGCTTCAGCAGAGAGCTAAGCTATTTCACTATCACCTGTCTGGCACATGTGAGCATTGCAGACATCTGCATGAAGCTGGACATCAGACTAACTTGTGAAGTCCCTACTATGACAGGAAAGTATAAATTTATAATATATTAAAGACCTATCCCTTTTGGAGGTTATCTTTTCAGACAGATAGACATAAAGTCATTAAACTAGCATCACTTATGTGTTTAAAGTACAGAAACAAAAACGTAAGAGCTCTTATGTTCACAAACTATTTCTCCACTCCAAAGTGACCTTAACATCCTAGTCTGAAGATACTTTCTATTACATATTCTTAAAGTTTATAATTAGGGAAAGAATCATACAAGTGTTGTGTGTTATCTGAGCCAGAAGCAGCCACAGATGTGACTTTAGAAATGGTTTTCCAGTCAATTTTCAAATTTTATTTCAGCTGCTTTTCAGAAAACAAATAAAAACACATGGACTTTTTTGTGTGGACAAATTGCTGAAATGTTTGCTTGTACCAAAATATTGGTAGTTGTAAGCACTTCCCATTTTGTAATGAAACATGCAAAAAAATTGACATTCAAAATGGCACTTCAGTAGGTCTTTTACCTTTTCTAACTGGGTGGTCACAGCACCAGTCTGAGTTCAAAAAGTGTTTGGACAGTGCTCTCAGGCACATGATGTGATTCTTGGATTGTCTTGTGCAGGGTCAGGAGTTGGACTCAATGATGCTGATGAGTCCCTTCCAACTCAGCATATTGTACGATTCTGTGATAGTTCACATTAAATGATTCTTACAACTCCTAAAATCCTTACTACAATTAAAATGAAGCTAAGCAACAAAAGAATTGATTTAAAATACCCTGCCCCCTTTACACATTAAAATTGACATTTTTTGCAAAGAAGTGTTCGATTATTAAAGAATTTATATTCTTTTTACTGTTAGACTCTACTGGTCTTATAGAACCTGAAAGAGAAGTTTAGTCTCTTTCCCTGCATGAGTCATGATCTTGTCTATCATGACAGAAGAGACTAAAAATACAATGCATTACTGCATGCAGTGTCTGTAAATCCCAGGAAAGAGGTAGCTTTAGACATTTATACAGCTAGTCTGGCGACCAAGTGGTGGTGAGTGTGTCAGCAAGCGGCTGGAAAGCGGACAGTTTGTGCCGCTGCTCTAAGGACAGGAAGCATTGAGAGTTTCTGCAGCAGTGGTTGGCCTGAGATAATACCATTGTATGAGGAGGCTGAGCAGCCTCTCCCAGTGCTGGGAGCCCAGACCCTGGCGTCTGGCTGCCTGGCCCCCAGCCAGCCTGGGCCCTGGGCTCTGCGGGGAGGGTGGCTGGTCCTCCGGCAGCTCCACACACAGCCCGGGCCACACCTCACCTTCCAAAGGAAATCTGGCGAGAGCTCCAGACTTTATGACTTCTTCTTTACGGGTCCCTTCTTTTTTTGTTTCTTTTTTTTTTTTTCCACTTTATGTTGGTACTGGTGTTCACACTGGGCTCTCAGGGAACTATTTAAAGTCACAAGCAATAAATGAGCTGATGACAGGATTATTGGGAAAAGTCATACTTTGCTACCCCAAAATGCACATTACATTCCTCTCACGTTTTAAATAGGGACCAATCACTGTCACCGACACCCATCATACAGAATAAAAGATGAATTTTAACAGGCAAGTTGTACAATCTTTTTAGTTCTTATCCCTTCTAATTCTACCAGGTTTATTTAAGATATATGTTCTGTTTAAAACAGACATTGTTCTTAACACACAAAGGAGTTCAAGGATGTGGCATCAGTGTGTTCCCACCCATCATTTGCTCTGATGGTGTTACATTCTCTGAAAAAAACATGCAAGTCCCAGAGCAAACATTGTACTGGATATGTTTTTAAATTATGTATTTCAGTAACAGTAAAATGAACATACTAAAAATTTAATAAAATATTTCCCTTTACAAAATCTATGTGAAAAAACCCCACCAATCAAAAAATACAATACAGCACAGCCAACATCTGCTACTTTTGCTCCAGAGAAACATTATTTTACAGCCCAGGCAGCTTCCCCGAGAGCACACCTCATATACCTTCTAGGATACATTATGCATTTACATAAATGTTGATCATGCTGGATTTAAGGATATCCTTAAGCATTCTTTTGAAAAGGCAACAAATGGAACAACAGAAGGTACAGCTAAATAGTAAGAATGTCAATATTTGCATTTTCAAAAATGTGAGTTATTTATTAAAATTGATGGAAAATAGTGTAAGACTAGGGATAGATTTATATATCAATATTAAATATATCTATTTTTATTTTTACATTAACATTTGATAATTTCTCAAACAATATGCAATACTTATTCATAGCTTAATTTTATAATAAAACAATGAGTGTTTCACAGCTGAATTACTTTCCTGTTTTTATGTTATACAAATATTTTACAGAAGTTTATTAATAAATAATAAGAATTTAATCAGTATAGCAGTAATATTTGATACAGCAATAATTCTGGCTAGCAACATAACTGGAGTTCACTTCATTTTTTAACACTATTTTTATGCCGTTAGTAAGTAAAATCACTATAGCAGCAAGACTTCAGTTCCTAAACAGCATGTGCAAAGGTGGTTTTATGTTTAAGGCACTGCATTTAGCCTGGATCTACAAAAGGGCTGTGTAGAGTATGACCTTGTGCACAAGAGCTATTATCCATATATTGTGAAATATCAAAATCTTCAAAATTCAACCTGTTATACCTGAGCTTAATGGAGTTCACATTCTGAGACGGATCGCAAAAATAAACAATGTCACCAGCTTTCAATTCCATGTTTAAAAAATAAGGGTGTTACTTGTCTTTTGAATTTAGAACTTCTAGGATTAGTATTTTCAAGCTGCTCTGTAATCAAAAAAATGTGAAGAATATTTTAATGTCACATCAAATTTTTTAAAGTCATGAGACACCCAGAAGGGAAAGGCTTCAAACGAAAACAAAATAACTTATTTAAAGCTTGGTTTCAATAAAATAGGTTACCTATATTTTACAAGAATATTATAGCAATTAAATGATCTCAGGTTTCTCAGCCAAACCAACACAGTCATTAAAAAGTGACTAGAAGAGGTAACATTAAAAATAATTTTTTTTTTGCATGTATCAATGTATTAAAATACTCAGAGTGAT
Source organism: Neopelma chrysocephalum (assembly GCF_003984885.1). NCBI lineage: Eukaryota > Metazoa > Chordata > Aves > Passeriformes > Pipridae > Neopelma > Neopelma chrysocephalum. Next base: position 16,266,010 of record NW_020897689.1, read on the forward strand.
GTATCAACAACAACAAAAAAAAGAGTAATTCTGTAGGACAACTTGACACATCTTGAAAGTCATGTTTGGAGATGATTGTTCAATTAATACAAAAAAAGCCATCATTTATTTTGAACAATTGAGAGAAAGAAACTAGTATACAGATTTTTCTTGATTTCTATACAAATTGTAGTAGAGATGAAGTCCCAAAGGGTTAACCTCTTTTTTGTGACACCTATTGTTTCTATGCAGTGATGATATATAAAACCTGGTAGTAGCCCAGACATGACCCCATAGTAAACCTGATGTATGCACTCCTCTGATTGTCTCCTTTGCACTGATCAACTGGTTGTCCAAAGATCCAGTAAATATTTGCATGCACAGAGTAAGGCAGTGACACTTTCCGTGTAGAGCTGGTAACAAGACACAACATATCAGCTCTGAGTCAACAGCAAAAAACAAACAGTGGCTGCTAGTGGAGAACGTCAACTTTCCTGCAGCAGTCAGCACTCAGGTACTCATGACCGTGACCTACACACTTTATCACACTTTGATCTGCATTGTGAAAGCAGAGACTGCAGCAGTGGCTGTCCATGGTGTAGCCTTCCGGGCTTGCTGGTCCTAAAGCAATTGTTGATTCTCCAATCTCTGTTTCTTCCTTTATGCAGACCAGATAGAAACCACATGATGGAACGCAATATATCTACGTATATGTACCTATGTAACTGTTCATCTAAAAAATATGTGCAAACTCTAAAATTCAGTGTGCAATTCAAGAGCAAACTTGACAGTTGCCCATACACTATTATTAGTGATAGGAGTCTAAGGAATTAGGCAGCAAGGGGCACTATAAGCTTAGGTACTGAACAGATTAAAATGCAGTCAAATTTAATGAGTTGCCTGAATACAGCATTTTTTCATGTGCACTTTTTTTCTGTCCAGGAAGAATCCTATTTAAACAATTGTGGTAGTTTTTGCTTTAACGTATCAAGCTCCTGCTCTGCCTTACAGCTTTACCATTCATTCTAAACAAATACAGAATAAGTTGTGTTTCAATAAATGATACGTGACTTAAATAGTAAGAAATACTTTGCTGAAGGAAGTAGCTCTGTACAAGAACTTAAAGTAAAATATGAGCTTTGTAGAGTCAAGAACATTTCCAACTAATCAGAGATCAAATTGAATTAAACCCAGGTCATTCAAATTCCTTAAGTAAGGCTTAAGTTAAGGAATTCCCTTAACAAGGAATTAATAAAGTCACTACTCTTATTAATTTATAGTTTTTCTGCAGCCTGCTACAGAAAGAACTTTAAACTGCAGTTTAATATTGATCTACTCATATACTACATTTCACCAAGGATCCACATTGCTAAATATCTTAAAATCAGTGTCGGAAAACTCTTTGTCTTGATTTGAAATAAAAGTTAAAGTAAAATGAATTATTAGAGGGAGGTCATAAAATACTATCCTTCTCCTTTCCCACTCTATTTCATTGATGTAAAATGAAGATTTTCATATTTTGACAAAAATCACAACTTAGCCCAGGCTAAATGCAAATACAGTCTAGATTTGTGAAACTTCAGTTATAACCTTGTAATTTTGGGAAAATTTTTGATCTCTTCTGAAGCAACTCAGAAAGCCATTTTCTTACAATATATTGCACAGCACCAGTGATGACGCAGACTATATTTGCATATAAATTAAAATACAGAAGATTTTGTTCTATCACCTTTTACATAATTTATTAAGAGCATCTTGCCAAAACTTACAGAGACAAAATAAAAAATCCTTAACAAAATTGGTAGTTTGCCAACAGATGAAGACTGGAATGATTAAAAGAAGGAAGGTTCTTTAATAAAAAGGAGTCATAGTCAAGGAACAGAACAGGTGCAAAAATAAATGTTTGTCATGAGCTCAAGAAGGAGTAGAACAGTAAGTTAGTTGGAATTCTTTCATCTCTGCCCTTTCACCCATAGAAGTCTCAGTCAGAGCATCACAGGGTTCAGGTGTGACAGCTTGAGTGATAATTTTAGACCAAAGTGATTGGCAAAGAATTTTGTGATCAATGTCTTGCAGTGGTTGGTAGATTCAAGACTGTCAGGAAGTAGCACACTACAGAGAAGAAATCAATATTCTGATCTGCAGGTAACAAAGACCACATGCCACTTTATCAGGAACAGAAAGCTCCACAGAGCACATGGCAGAATAGGATCAGAACAAAGCTAGAGAACCAAAGCTTCAGTATGTTTTGTAATTACTAACAAGAGGCAGTTTATCAAAAGAATTTAAAAAATATTTCTCAAACTGTTTTTAGCTGGACACCAGCATAACTACTATAACTTTCTTCACATGTTCCCAAGGTTTTCATAGATCTCCTCTTTTCAGCACACGTCTCTGATCCTCCACACACCAGTCTTTTTGCTGTCTCATCACTCATCCACACACACTTGGTTGTGGTCTGTGCCCCATATTTTCACCCTGCATCATTGCCTCTTCCACATCTGCCCACTAGTAGGTTCAGCAACACCAGAAGAAAGCCCAAGCTACTAAGCCCTCTTGTGGACTGTAATGATGGGAGCAAGGAAACAGGGTGAATGGAAAACTTCCATATGAGGGCAAAATGTATAACCTTGACAGCACTGTTTTTTTTCCAGGTTCTGAAAAGCAACTTGTAGACTTTTCTGATTACTCTATAGGCTTTTCACTTACACAGCATACAATTCCTACGAATGTGTTTTCTAATTCTAAATAATTTAATACAATTTTTATACTCTTCTTTTATTACTCTCCTTTGTCCCTTCTATAACACTATGGTCTCTCTCTCTTTTCCCCCCAACTCTTTGCATTTTAACTTGCCTTTCTTTCTCCAGGATGCCAGAAAGAAGAGAAGAAAAACATGAGAACTGTCTCTGTCCAACTCATGTAGCTCAGGACTAGTGGTAGAAAAGGCCTTACTGTATTTTGAGGCACACTCAGTAACAGCAGAGACTCTGACTAAGTTAGCTTAAAATCTGGTGAAAACTACATGCATCTGAAAGTCTTTATTTTCTACTTATGAATAGTACAAGAGGTATAGAGCCACAGAAATTCTCTGCCTCCCTCCAAACAACTGAAATTTCAAGTCCCTCTGCCAAATAATATAGCTACTAGATCATCACGATTTAGTATTAATTAAATCCTAAACCACTATAACATGATGAAAAATGTTGTAGTTGTTGATCAGACTTGGAGAAATCTCACTTTCAGAAGATTCATTATATTCTGACTAAACTAAAAAACAAACTAAAATACAAAAAAACCCCAAACAACTCTGCCATGACCCAGAAATTCAGAGGAAATTTTTCCATTCCTTTAAGTGGGAGGTTGGGGCACCTGGGTTGAGGCCTGAGGAAGTGCAAAGTGTGAACGATTTCAGTGTGATCATTGTGATGTGATCTAAGAAGAAAAATAAAATTTTGGGTTCGCTGCCCATTCAAAGATGTGTTCTGCAGGGCAATTTTTTCTCTTAATATTGCAGTCCACATTGAAAATGAAGCTGTTCTTGAATATTTTGGTTCAAAACTCAGTATCTTATTTGTCAGAAATAAACACAGAAGTATTAGCAATCTTAACAGCTGCCTGGGATAAGAACAAATATTCTCAAGAAGTGGTATAGTCTCGAGGTGACTGAATAGCAGCAAAAGCCATCCTGGAGCCCTGGATCATGACATTGCCTTTCCTCTGCTTTTGACCTTACATAAGAGAAGAGATGAGGGAAAGAAACTGAAAAAAAATTTGGTTTGTAGGATGATGGTAGAGGGAAAAAGCATTCAGTTCTGCCTTGCGCTTGGTCATCTTTCGGTCCCTGTAACAGATACCTGGAACTGAGCAGAGAGGATTCTGGTCCTCTAGGAACAGGTAAATTCTGAATGCCAATGCATGAATTGGGGCTTGCAGGGTGACTGTGCTTCCCAGGGAGTCTGTACCTGGAAAAAGGAATCCACAGTACAATGAAAGATGCAGTTGTGCTGATTCACTAACATGGAGGACATGCTAAAATTATCACAGTATGTATAAAAAGAAATTTGGGAAGAATGATATTTTTTAGTGACAAAATTTGATAAAAACATTGATAAAAATAAAAAGAATAGCACAAAAGTTTAACAAAATAAGTGAAGAAAGGGAAATTAACTTTCTTTTTAAATGAAGTAGAGTATTGTGAATGCAAATTTAGGTGACAAAAAATATTTGCATGTCTAAAGGCAAAATGAACTACTTAGAGGATACATATTTTCTGTTTTTCAGCATTATTCCTGTGATTCAAGACAACCCTATATACAGACCATATCCTTGCTTAGTGTAAACTGTAAACAGTATCAAATTTGTAATAGATGATGATTTCATTCTATGTGTGCTCTATAGTTTTATATCTGTTGTGTGTCTAGCCATAGCAGCCCTGCCAAGGCACATTCTAACGCATAGTTACAAACTTTCAAATACCTTGTCTGCATGAAGAAATCAGGCTAACTCATACACTTGGTTATAGACATTGCAGCATTCCAATGTATGGAAATAAAGTAATGCAGGTTTAACAGAAATAGTTTTAGAGGCACTACTCCAAGTTTTCTATTGCTTTAAACAGCACCTATAATGTGGCAGTGCCAGTTTACTCTTCTTGTACACTAAATGTCCAGGAGTAACTATTTCTTTTTTTAACAACATTCACATTTAGAATTATACACATTGGTTAACTTGCCAGATGTAAACTGAATACCATCCTTGAAAACTGTTTTCAACTGCACTGGGAGTAGCTCCTTAGGCAACAAAAAATGAATAAATTGTGGATACATATGAATTAACACTCATTTTGCACAGTCTATGAACAGGTCACAGCTTAATACAATTCAGATAGAAATGGTATTTTCAGTTAAAATTGCCCATTGGAGACCATGCGCAACACGTTTAATGTTTTGGCTATGGATAATGTTTTGTTTGATTTTATGAAACAAGTTATAGCAATCAGTGTTTCATATTAAAATATTTTTTACAGTCCGAAGGACTGGCTTGTGCAGGATGGACCTTATTGATGACACACCCATTTTCTAAAATATTAGAATTCTTTTCATAGCAAGTATTTGTTTAGTAGTAATATTTGAATAAATAGAGCCATCTCAGGACTCCAGAAAATTTTAAAATGCTTTTTACAAAGCCAATTTTCTATCCTGTTTACATCTTCATAGTTTCCAAATATGCTACATTGTAGCATTGAACTACCTGAGTAAAGATAACCTGTCACTTAGTGGACTAGGTGATGTTAAGTCAAAGGTTGGACTCGATGATCTCAGAGGTCTTTTCTATCTGATTGATTTTGTGATTCTGTAATGAGTACTATTAATTTAATTTAAATTTCTTAAACTGCAGAAGCATTGAAGACAGGCCACCAGCAAAAAGTCTGCTTTAGGAAAGTCTTGTTAAGATTTGATACCACCAAGCTCAGAAAACAAGAGTTACTAAATTGGCACTTGCCTGTACTACTGTTCTGTTACAATCCTCTGTCCTACTGCAACAAGGAAGGTTCAAGGCTGATGTATTTCAGCTGAACTGGAGAGATGAAGCTGGAAGACAGTATCTACTGCAATGAAACATTAAAAACAATTTTTTTTCTGTTCATGAAGTTAAAATAGAAATTAAAAGCCTCTTCAGAAAGACCCAAGTATAATCTCCATGTTTTTGCCTGAATTCTCCTCCAGAGCACAGTCATCCAAGATGAGAGCATAAGAAAGAGGAAAAACAAGCTTTACCACTGCCAGGTTCATTTTGTTATCTGTTAGAAAGATAACTTCTATGGTGCTAGTCATGAAGCTTTAGGGACAGTTTCCTTTCAGAAAAAAGAGTACAGGGACAGGTAATTCCAACTCAGTCTTCAAAATCAGTAACCTCCAGGAAACCAGGACTCTGGGAATAACAACTTTCACCAACATAACAAAGAGTGTTCTTCAGATGATTTTCCCCTTGAATTTTCATTTATAGAGGCTTATACACCTATTTATATAGGTTTATATACCGTAAAGGTTTATATACCTTTATGACATATCTGTAAACTCTTAAAGAGCATTTCTGAAACAAAGCTTTTACTGGTGGAATATACTAGATTGTATCAAATTCCAAGTCTTCCTAGGAAAGAGACGCTTGCTTGCAAAGGATCTCACACACTAAAATTCAGCCATAAGCCTTGAGACTTTTTTGTGCCTCTCCAATATTTACACTGAAATAACCAAATGCGCTACACTATGGAAGCTTTAATGACAGAAGACATGACTGACTGAATTTGTCCAACATAACTAGCAAGAAAGACATGTTTTTGTACTGGAGGTAAAAGTATGGAAAGTAAACAAAGACTTTGGAATTTTTTAAATTTTCCAAAATTTAGGATCCTACACATACTCTTTTATTATTTTCATGTCTCTTATCCTATAACTAAGCATCAGCACAACCAAGTCCCAGGAACAGCAGTAGTGGATAATCATTCTTTTCTTCTATATTTAGGACATGGCATTGTAAATGTTTTACTCTTAAAAGTATTTTTCTTCTAGAAATTTTGTTTTAAAATTTTCTCACCAAAAATGTTTTATTGACTTTGCTGACCTGCTGGAGTTTATTTTAAAGTTCATCTGCCTACATTTTTTTCAGGACATGCTCATTAGTCTCTGAGGTCTGGTGAAATTTGAAAATATTTTACTACCCAGTAGCATCTCTAGTACAAAGGCAATCTTCTAATGGAACATTTATGAAATTTAATTTTTTTATTTTTATATATGTTCTTTCCAGTTAATTTCTAGCTAAGAGGCACAAACCTCTAACTTCTTAATTTCAGCCTGAAGTCCACAGTCTTCCCTTCCAGCTTATGCTAAAGAAGGACATAAGTTTATTTAGAAAAGATGTTATGTGGAAGAAGTAGGCTAAGTGCTAAATGCTGTTTTCATATTCACAAGTATTCTTTACAGGAGTTGCTGCTCTAGGAAAGGAAACTTCTGGTAGCATTACCCCTGCTTGTTTGTACAGTCCTCCAACAGTAGCAACCTGTGCTAATTTTGCCCAAGTATATAGAGAAATTTTGGCACATGTTATAAGCAGGCCTGGTCTTGCATTCTCAGCACAGGCAAGTCTCCAACAAATCAGTGAACCGGCAATTTGTTTGGCTCAAAAAATGCGTGGTTTCATTACATTCTTACTTTAACACATACAGAAAGAAGAACAGAAAACCCTCACTCAAAGTTTAGTTCTTACAATCCAGCTGAATAAGTAGCTTGATGTGTCACACAGTTCTCAGCTACTCTCTCAACAATTTTAAGAAAGAAATGCCAGTACAGGTCCAAAGTCACAAGTCTAGAAGAACTTATTTTCAATTTTACAAACAGAACTTTACAGGGAACACTGAAAGCACCATTCCATAGACTTCACAAATTTTTTCAAACACAGCTGCTGGATGAAGACAGCAGATAAGCAGCCACTACCCCCAAAAACCCCCAACTTTTCAGTCTGCTCATACCAAAGTGAGCATGCTGACATTTTCATGTGGTTGACTAACTTTTCTTTATGGCTACCATAAATTCAACTTGTTATAATTACTGTCAACAAAATTAATGGAATTACAGGCTGCTCAACAAAAGGAGTATCAATCTGTAGCATTTTATTAGGTCAGTAAGACCTTCATTTATCACTGGTACATTTTGTGTAAGGCAGGGATTTGGCTCTTGATTTGTAACTGTTGTAATTTCTTAAAGTTACATTCCAGGAACTTAGAGACATCTTATATATTGATTCTGCTTGCTTGATCAAGAAAAAGTTTCTCAAATTAAACAGAGCTTCTAAGAGACTTTATAGAGACTTAGAATAACTTCAATCCTGAGCCAAATGCTAAATACATAGCAGTTTTAAAAAAAATGCAGTAATTTTTCAGTAACTGCCAATTTGAAAGTGTGTCTTAAATACAACACTTCCTAAAAGGGGTTGTAAACTTTTCTATTTGGTGCTGCAAGCATGAAGTCCATACCACTCCAGTTTCCTGTTTGTTATAAAACAATAAGGAGAATGCCACAGTTTTCTTTGTTTGTGATATAATATTTTATTTTTATAATTAACCTAGAGTCACACAAAGGCCTTTCCAGTATTAAAAAAACCACATGAGCAACACATTCAAAATGCAGAGCAATACAACTGTGTTTTATCTTCCTGTATTACATGAATAAAAATGGTGATTCCATGTTCAACTGGTATCTGAATTTCTTTACAGATATTTTGACACTGGGTGGTACTCTGATGTCAGGGTCTCATTCTTGAGTCTCAGACAACACTGACAATAGGAAGCATACTGGAATTTCACTTTCAAAATGTTAGGTCATCTTATTTTCAAAGCTACCTGAGTTATTTCACAATCCAACTTCGATCTTCAGGCGTGTCCTAGGCACAGAAGAATTCAAACTTCACTGAAAGTCAGTGTGACTTAGAGCTCACACTATGTGAAACCACATTACTATAAAAAAGCATTACTATAAAAAATCCAACTCAAACCAAACAAAAAACCAACAAGATAAAACAAAAAACAGCTAAACAGGTTGTACTGTTTAGTCAGACTTAACAAAAATCATCCATTTATTTTCTAGGGTCTTCTGACCTTGCTTTAGTAAAAAGTCAGTTTTGGTAGGTTGTGTCTAATGACCACAAGCCTCTGTCAGCAATCTGAGCTCTCAGTGAAACAATCTGCTGCTGTTCACCAGAATGATAAAGGCATAATCCTATTTGGATTTTTTTTTTTTTAATGTTACAGCTTCCAGCCATCAGATGAGTCATAATGTTTAATAGCATTTTTCATATGTACCATCAAGACTCTATGATAAAAATCTAGATACATAAGTTATTAAGTCATTTAGGCACTGAAAAAAATGATATATGTATTCCTCTTTGGATGGGTTTGAAGAGAAGAGATTGGGCTAGAACTCTGTCATCCATTTGGAGGATATCTTATATGTGTAAATACAAGAATACCAGTATATATACTGGTTACTGCAGATTGGCAATAAAAATCTATTCTTTACGGCTAGAAAATACAAGCACTACCACTTACTTATTTTTGTGACATTAACTCACACCAAGAAATTAATTATGCCTTCTTACTGTTGCACATATCATTTAGCTAAGGATAAGCCTGATCTTTTCCAGACTCACACCTCTAGGGTTAGAAAACAATCTCTTTCCTCACTTAGCAACACTGAACACTGTTTTCAAGTAGTACATCAGCTGTTAACATTCCTTTTTCAGACCAGTCACAAACATAATAAATATTTTAAAAGCAAAGTGGATAAGGTAGAGAGTTAGCAAATTCACAGTGAATTTTGTGATGTTAGCATGGTAAGTATCTTTTTTACTAATCAGATGGAATAAGGTGCTTATTTCTAGAGTGTTGCCATGTTTCCCAGGTTAACTTAGAGAAGTCAGGCAACTAAAAATATTAAAAAATCTCCTAACATAGCTATATGCAAAATTACCTGCTCTAGGACAGGATACATTACCTTACACAGTGCAAATGAGGAAACTTTACAATACTGCAAGGTTCTTTGAGTGCCAATTACTAAATGTTCCTATTTATATTCCCATATTGAACAATTTCTTTCTTTCTGTTTTTTTTCTTTTTTTTTTCTGCTAAGCATTCTCAGGTCAAATCTCAATAAATAGCAGCTTGAACTGATATCATAGGAATTAACATCAAGCAAAGTTATGAGAACACTGTAAGAGAAAGCAAATCCACTCTGCAAAGAAAATCTCTCCTAGTGCTACAGAACTGGTTAGGGATCACCAATGTCCTGCCTAACCACAACAGCAGCCATGACCTCAGCTGTCACTGTGACCAGTGTTTCATAAAAGAAATACATCAAAACTGATTTAGAAACACTTAATTTTTCAAGCAGTAAAAATGGAAAGATTAATGTATTAAAGTATATGATTTTGTTCCTCGAAAAACAGTCATCTGAACAAATAGTCTCAGATGTTTCTCATGTGAAGACCAAAGGACCCATGAAAATGAAAAGTAAGCCGTTACTTCTCTCATAACTATTTGCATCTTAACAGAAAAGCAAACCCCTCCTTCACTTCTGGTTTTGGAATGTCACCAGCACAGTATACCTGAGAAAATGTTAGAATTAATTTTTTTGTTTTTTTTAAAATGTGTTCCTCAATACCTATTCCAGGTGAAACACATTTTAAGGTACTAAAAAAGGACATCTTGGGAGAGTTTATCAAGCAAGATCCAACTAAAGAGTGCCAGGTTATGTCCTCAGATAATTATTTAATTTAGAACAATGAGGCTGTGTTTGAAAATTATACCTGTCACTTTAAAATATGCTTCCTCCTGATTTAACACTGATTCATGGCATGAGACCCAGTTTCAAGATTATGTCGAAATGAAAACAGTACTTTTTAAATGACAGGTCAACTGAACCTGAGTGATTTTAGTGAAACATGGTTTGTAATCATCATCAAAACTTGTTGGTTTTATGTATCTATTCTTAAAGAAAAAAACAAAGCTCTTATAAGGTATTTTCTTTTTCTCCAAGGAAGGAAAAATATTCAATGTGAAAATCAGTTTGCAGTAAGGTAGAAAAAAAAATCTGAAAAACAGTGAAACCATAAGGGATTTTATTAAATAATTATCTTTAGTCATAAGGCAGCAGCACTTACTAGACCTGGTGAGAGAACTAACACAAATACAAACCAAAGAATCTTTATTCCAAAAAGTTTACAGTTTAGTAGGTCATAATTGCTTTATAGAAAGACAATTTTAATTCACCTTTTGTTTTCACCTGGGACTCTTGTGTGAACCCTATGATGTAGCTGTTTTGCTCATCACTTCCAAAGATTTGAAGATTCATAAATATTTTTACTTTTACAGCAAAATACAATTTTGCAGTTGTCCTGTAAATAGTATTGAAGAATACTGGGGACAGATGAAATATAACTCCAACTTTAAATCCTTCTTTATATTTTTCACTGTTTACAGAAAATACACAGTTGTTTTCAAAGTTCAGCTTCTTATGTGCCATGAAGAACATGTGTTACCTAAAACAGAATTTGCATCAGTGCAACTACAATGTGGGTACTATGTCACTTTCTAAGAGCCCTTCTTCTGAAGAACTGTGCACTTGGGTTGCTGAATCCGGTTCACTAAAGAATCAGATCGAATCCCACATGAAGTCTGAGCTAAGTGGAGGAAGATTCCTAACCTTAATTTTCACCTTAATTATGCTATGAATGTTAGGCCTATAGAAGAGGGCAAATTATTCACAATTACTACAACTGAAATAGCTGTCCCTCACTTATTTTGTTACCTTAGCAGTGCCATTTTAGGGGATAGGTCTGTGTTATCACAGTATTTCATTAACAGACTCAAAATGGTAAGCAACCTTAAGTAAGAAGAAGATAGTGATCATATTCCTGCAGGATTAAAATGCCAACTTTCTATAAGTCAGCTGACAAGCAATGGATACTCCCACCAAAACAAAGTACTTCCAAGCTATTGTTAGCTTCCAGTAGCTAGTAAGATGTTATGCATTCTTGATACACCATATATTACAGATTTTTGATCAAATGAACTTTATAAGCAGAAATTTCAATTGAATAATAACTTTAATCTTCATAGACATAATGCCAAATGAGGCTATTAGTTTTATGTAGAAAAACCATAACTGAAACAAAAAAGTTTATTGCACTGGATTGGAGTAAAAGCATAAAGTCCTGTTATCTATTTTACTGACAAAAACCTGCCATGGGAAAAAAATATTTCTCAACCCAACTGTTTAAAGCAGGGTAAGGGCAGACAAAATAGACTGTGATGAGATGACACATCTACTGTACATCCTCTGGCAAGCAGGCCCCAATATTCTAGACAACACATAAACAAGTGTCTTTTTACAGAGGGACAGAATGGCTCCAGTTCCAAATCATAGCTTTCAATAACAAAGCAGGGAAGTGAAAACTCCAGTTTATTTACAAAATGTACGTGCCACAAATGACAGAGACAAAAGTCTTTCCGAGAAGAAATTCAAGGAACTTATTAACTTGTACCCTTAGAGTTCTCCCTGTGATATACATGAGAAATAGAGATACATGTGTGTCACAAACCAGCTGTGAAACTGTGGCAAATGGTAATTTAAAACCTTATTTAAAAGAAAGGTATAATAAGAAAAATTAAAGAGTATCTATATCTATCTTCAGGTTATCTATATCTTTTTTCAGATTCCAGTGACTACAATTCCAGCTTTTGAAAGAAAGATATAAAAAGATTTTTTTCAGATCTATATTTTTATGGGCCAACTGCAAAGACAAAAAGACAGAAGGAAGAAGGAGTTTGCAACAGAAAGGGGAATATGTCAGAGGAGAGTGAAACGAAAAAATCAGATGGTCGTGCCTATTTTGTACCTTCTAAAAATTTTTATGCAATTTTGCCATCCGGTTAATTTCTTTTCATCCTTTGTTAGCACATAAATCACACGCGTTTAATTTTTCATCATAGAAGTACATCAGTTTTGAAAAAGATCACCCAAATCAGCAAAATGCACCATGTGTTTTACAGGTGTTTGAACCTGATTATCCTGCTTTCTAGCTTTATAATCCATGACAAAATTTAGGCTATGAAACTACCCTTGTTATGAAATCTGTTCTTGAAGTTTTCCTAACAGCAGAAGTAGGACATGCTTTGAGTTATCAAGAGTTTTGGTGTCTTTTAGAGCATTCACCTGCACCACGAAGGTGACTTAGAGAGCCTTGACTTAGAGGAGCCTCTGAGTGGCCCAGCTGCCAGCGGATGCTGAGGGTGGAAGGAGGGCCTGACGCTGCATCTGAGCATCTGAGGTGCTGCTGGGCATCAACTGGACTCTGCCACCTTCTGCCAGACCTGAAAGATCACCCATGAGGAAAACAGGCTGCACTTTCTAACCTTGGGCATCTTGGCCATGAAAAATCCATCCAAAAATCTCCTTTCTAGGAAATAAAGTCTGAAAGGTTGGAACTGTGTGCTGCCATCCTCACTAGAGGCCCAGCAGCTGCTGCCAGGTCACTGGACAGAGTGGGAGCAGTTCTTTGCTCTATCCAATGTGTTACAAGTGTGCACTCTGATTAAACATGGTGCTGTCATAAAAAGTAAAATTAACACCAATACACAGAGGTGTCAAAGGCACGAGTTTTGTGTTTAAAATCTGATATTTGACCTCTTTTTTTTTCTCACACGTTCCCCCAAATGTATCATTTGAATACAAAGTTGATCATATGGGAAGTTTCTAATTAAATTTTGTTGTTAAAAAATCACGTTAAGGTAGGTACTTAAAAATTTGGCACCCAGTACCCCTTTTTGTGTCATAAATATTTAAATAAAGGAAAAAGCAGCAATAGAAATTCCTGAGATTTTTTGTGCAATTTAAAAAAAAAAAAGAACATAAAGTTTATTTCATTTCACACTTGTCTTTCAGTTAACAAAGGCACAATTTAGCATAAATAATTTTGGATATTATGTGCAATGTATTACTTTATTTTTGGACAGTTGCACAATGACTGCAGCTATTTTATAGGTAACTATGTTTTAAAAAGCTAATTATATTTCAAATATTCCAAGGGAAGTGGCCAGAAGAGAGCATAAATGGCAAAGATATTCATCAGACACTGGCAGTAACACAGGCATGTTGTGATTGGAGTTTTAACACATTTCAGAAGCCTGCTGCCTGAGATAGTTTTGTGATTACGTACTCACTCATCTATTTCCCTTCGGTGTTTATGTTGGAAGGATGGCACGTTATTTTGAAAGAAATGAAGAAAAAAAGGTTTGCAGAGGAAACTGTAGCAACTAGTCCTGATAAGGAGTAGTTTAAGGCTGAAACATATAAGCAAAATGCACAGGTCAAATGATTAAAAAAAAAGAACATACAATACTGGTGGTTTAATGATTTCAGAGTAGATTGTGTGTTATTATCGTCCTGAAACTAGTGTGTCTTCCCTTTGGTTCTAATAAACCTTGAATTACACCATATGTGTAGATCTTCCTGGTTGTTTTGGGAGGATGAAATATGCTTTGCTTTGTAAGGAGAACAGATTATATTCCTTTCAGACCAGAGGCCAGTTCTGCTTGCCATTGCAGACACAGATGTGGGCATTACCTCTACTGGCATTTCCTTCCTCTTTCCAGTTGTGTTGTTGAAAGGACATATCTGTTGTGTTCCCTGTATTTCTTTTGATTTGGACAATTCCTTTGGTCATCACTCAACTGGAGCATGGCATGACACTGCATGGCACTCAGGACAGGACAAGATCTGTTTCCAAATAGTGAAATACACAACAGGATTAGAAAAGAATCTGTTGGTACTTCTGTAGTCCCAATGTCCTGAAAGAAGTATAATTTTTTAAAGAACCGAAGCCAATAAAAAAACAACCAAAACCTGGAAAAGTTTTGATGGTTGTGAGTTATTTAAATAAACAGAATCTTATTAAAACCTCTATCCACGTTTCATACATTAAAGAACTGAGAAAACAAATAAAATCACAATTCTTTTTTCCTATAGTCATAGTAAAATTTAATTAAAAGGAAGATGAAAAAATTTGCATCTGCACAAACTGCTGTCATCTTAAAAGGAAAGCAAAGAACTCTGTCTTATAACATATCTTCTTTCTGGATCAAATAACTTTCCAGATCTTGACAGGATTTGCCCACTGACGATCAAAAATATTGATCAACATTTTTTTTGCAAACAGTGTAGAAGTTGCTAATAAACAGATTGATTTCTAAAGTACAAGGTTAAAAAAAACAAACCAAACCAAAACAGAAAGCCCCAAAACACTGAAGTCTTCAGTTAATGAACTGGGGCAGACGATTGCCTTAATCCTTGTTGGCTGTGTACAAGGACTGTAATAGAGTAGATGAAGACATACCCAATGTAAGAAAGGCTTCCAGTGAACATAAAGTCTCTGAAAGCAACTGAAATATTGTTTGTATTGGTCCAGTTCACACTGGATACTACTTCCACTCCTATCTAGATCAACTCTCATGATATGACACTAATAACAGGCCGACCACAAACAAGGATGTAATCCCAAATATTACAAGCTTGAGGCACCCGTTACCTGCTGCTAAGACCACAGCTTTACAGATATGTTGTCATATTTCCTAGGTATTACAAGTTGGTACAAAATATAAAGTTTTTTCTTAAGTGTGTCTTTTTTCTCAAATGTGCATTTGCATTTTTGAGTTAGGTTCAAAATATTTATCACCACTACATGTAAAATAGTTCAAAAAAAGGCAGAGGCTATCCAATTCTCATAGGACCTAAAAGGGATCACGGGCTCACTTGGATTACAACAGCAGTGATTTTCACAGAAAATTCTATACTTCAGCTGAAAGTAAAAAGGGGAAATGATATAGACGTATGAACTCCTGCAGTGAAAGACAAGGAAAAGTCATTGTGTTTGGAAAATACTCCAGTATAACAAATGGAAGAAAACAGGGTCAGCATTCTGCAAGGTAAATGCTTTTCAGCTACTCAGAACGCTATGCTATGAATTTAAATTTGAGAGGTCCAAACAAGATCTCACGGCCATTATTGTTACTTCACTGACTCAGAGCTAACAGCTTTCTTAAACTGGTACATGTGAGTGAAAAATCAGATTTGAGCACAATTGTCCTTGCCCAAAGCTGAAAATAAGTTTGACTGTAAAACAAATGTAATTATGTCTCTGCAGGAAGGAACACATCCAGAACGATCATGAAGTTGGTTGTAATCAATGACCTTTTCCGAAATACCTTGAACTCTTTCTTTTGTTGATGGGGCTTTCTAAAAGTATACTGAGAGCCATAGGTTTCTGGCTTGTACCCATTTTAAACATTGCTTATCGCGCAGTGCTACAATTTGTTATCAGATGACCCTGTGCTCATATACAAACACAACCACTATCAGGCACAGACAGGCTATAATCTGGCAATAACTTTAAAAAACAGAAACAAACACAATGTGTAGGGAATATTAATAAACTCACGGAATTCTGGCACAGAATAAGACTACTAATAAGTATTTGGAGGGGAATACAGTAAGACATGATAAAAATCCACATTAATTTCAGTCCTATTCCCAATGACATAAACTGTCCTAAATAGCTACTGTCACATGAAGTGCTCTCTTTAGAACAGTTCAAAATCCCTTTGCCTTATCTAGCTTTTACAGATATGATGCTTACCTTGTTTTACATGTTTCTATTGTGTCCAATGAGTTAAAACACAGACATTTGTACAAAACTACTCATTTAATTATAACAGTTACTCTGGCTTTGGAAGAAAGGTCTTACAAGAAAGACTCTTCCTACTGCATGCATTATAGGATAAAATCATAAAATTTCAGAATTCTTCAGTACCTGTAACAGGAGCCAGTTTTTTTTAAAAACACTTCCATATAGCAAGGTATATAAAGTGGTCTAATTTCAGCAACTACCAGCAGCTACTATGGTTCATAGTGTGATTTAGGTTTACAATCCCTTATAATATTGCCTTTGCAAAATGACAATTCATTGTACTAACTTTCAATATAAAGTCAGTGAATCACTGTCTGTTTATTCCAAAATGGGGATTATTTCCCTTCCTCATGAGAATTTAATGAAAATAAAATCCAGGTATGACTATCAGATACTTTAGCGATGGGTATTGCATAAGCAGTTGGATAGATAAAAACAGAGAATCTAACTGCATTGTTCTTTTGTCAGCATAACTTCTGAAGATTGTGGTGACTTTTTGCTAATTGAACAAAGTATCTGTACCAAAAAATGCATTTATACTATTCATTGAAAGCTGCACAGGACTTTTTCAGGGCCATACCACACAAAATACAAAGGTATTTTGTATTTTGTGTTTTATACAAAGGCATAAGATTCAAATTTCAGCCTGTATTGAATTGGTTTGTGTTTGTTAGTTGTTTGTTTGCTTGTGTGGGGTCTTTTTTGTTTGGCTGTATTGGGATTTTTTTGGTGAAGAACAATGTATTTGCCCAGATGCAAGTTCATCTTCCTTGGCCACTGTATGGATAGTCTTAAATTCATCGTTTTACACCCCTTTCCATCCATTCATCTGGGACAAACCAGGAGGAAGACCAAACACACAGTCTTTCTTATACTGAACCCAGCTTTGGGATCCAGTGTTCAGAATACAACTGCAAGGTGAAAGTCACAACTGAAAACTAGAGAAGGGCACAGTAATGGCACAGATGTACCCAATACCTAGCCTGAGCAGAAAATACATATGTTTTCTCTTTATGTTACTCTTTAGATTGTTTAAAAAGATTATCTCCTTTTTTGGATCAAGCGTTGCAACATATTCATGTTATATTACCAAAATCAAAACTTGGTCAGCAAGTGCATATGGAATTAATAAGGATCACTTAGGAATTTTGCTTAACAAGCGTGGAAATAAATGGGATTCCATTTAAATGGTGCTTGTTCTGTCTAACCTTATCCCTGAAGCTGATGCAAGAGTTCCTGGAAAACTTCAAGCTTTGACATTTTACAGATAAGTTCATTTAAGAAAGCATGGAAGATTTTAAGCCACTCAATACCATTTTTCTTAGATATTTGAGGCACATTCTTTTTTTTTAAGGATCTCAGTAGTTTATTTACAAAATTAGTTGAAAAGAAACAACATTTTTCAGTCAAAATTTGATTTTAGAGAATCCGACCTCTGGATTGACCATTTTTCTGGGTATTTTAATACAGATGCTCTTCTATCATCATTACCATGACATCACTGACTACTATATTCCAACTGACTAATCAGGAAGGAGGCTATGCCTAAACTGGATGAGATTATGACTCTAAAGTATTGTTATCTTTTTCTGCTAAGGAAAGATTGGTCAGGGAACTCCCACTCAGGAATCCTTTCTTTTGCCAACTGAAGGGAGATTGAAGTGCCAGTTCAATCTACTTTATTACATACATTGGTAGATTGCACACAAGCTTAGGCTGTGAAATAAATCCACTCATTGTCACTTATTACTATAAAATATTTGTATTCCAAAAGTATTCATATCCCATAACACATTTACAAATGCGGGAAAATACAGTTGTTCCCTAGCAATATTTATCAATTAATGCTACCAAAAGGTGATATGGAAACAGAAGACAGAAAGGGATATCATTATATTTACATGCATGCATGTGTGTGTGTGTGTATGCAGACACACACCTTTTATTAAAATCAACAAGACCAAACTTAGGCATTCAAAATTACCAAGGCCAAAAAATTATATGATAGGAGGATGCCCATGTAGAATAATTTACTGAAATCTCTTAATTAACCTATATTACTTAGCTGAATATGGGCTATAAAGAATTTGTATAAAGGTGAGTAGATATAATCTAAAAATATAGTATTTTTTATCCAGCAAATCTACAGCTCAAGAAAAAAAATTATCAAGTCACAGAATAACTGAATCACAGAATACACTGAGTTGGAAGAGACCCACAAGGATCATCAAGTCTAACTCTTGTCCCTGCACAGGATCATCCCTAAGAATCACACCATGTGCCTGAGAATATTGTCCAAATGCTTCTTGGACTCTGTCAGGCTTGGTGCTGTGACCACTTCCCTGGGGATTCTGTTCCAGCGTCCAACTACTCTCTGGGTGAAGAACCTTTTTCTGATACCTAAACTAAACATCCCCTGGTGCAACCTCAGGCCATTCCCTCAGACCCTGTCACTGGTCACCACAGAGAAGAGATCAGTGCCTGCCCCTCCTCTTCCTCTCACAAGGAAATTGTAGTCTGCAATGATGCCTACCCTAAGTCTCCTCTTCTCCAGGCTGAACAGATCAAGTGACCTTAGTCACTCCTCATGTGGCTTCCCCTCAAGGCCCTTCACCATGTTGTTGTCCTCCTTTGGATGATGTCAAAGAGCTTAATATCTCTCTTATATTGCGGAGACCAAAACCGCCACAATATTCAAGGTTATTTTCCAAATAATCAAGTGATTTAATGAAAAGTTAATTTTAAGAATTCAGTTAATTTTAACCATACTCCCATCCTTTAAGTGTTTTCTGATTAGTTTGCTTGAGTGATGCTAAGATAATACATTTTCTAAAACCAATTAAATATAATTAATTTTTTAATTCAAAATTATATTAATATATTCTAAGATGTCCCTAAAATTTAAACAGATTGATCATAGACAATTTGATGCAGAATTTTAATGGAATAAATTTTCATTTTATTTTTACTTAATATGCTTATAGACTAGCACATTTGACTTTAGTGGAGTCAATCCCATTATTTCCTAATAGAGATAAACATAGAAATTAGTTCTTTGACATTGAAAATCCTAGATTAAATTAACAAAATAATACTACAGATTTAAATTGTATTAAATATTAATTGCCCATTTAGGGTCTTAAAATTGAGCCTACTTTATTTGAAATATAAACTTCCAAGGCAACACAGAAATCTACAAATAACAGGGAATATTAAGTAAGAATAAAATCTAATATCACCTCTTGCATATGGTCTTAAGGAAATAACCAATCAAATATTATGTACAGTTCTGTTTTTAAAAAAAATACATTAAAGATTTGGACCCAAATTTTTAAAAGTAAGGGAATAATTTTAAGTTGGAAAATAGGCCTTGAAGAAGGGGACTAAAAAAAATATCAACTGAATTTTTCAAGGAAACAGTGAAGTATTTGGGCTACAAATATGTACAAAAGGAATACACTTTTGATAGTAGACAGTGCTTTATTGTATCAGGAAAACCATGAAGTGTTGAAATGAAAGCAATGGAACTCAATTAGAATGCCTCCTTAATTTACCCATTAAAGTATGTGACATGGTGATATTCTGAAGTATTTATGATTGTGATCAGACTGAAAGCTGATGATGTTTAAGTTTTATGAATGCCAGAGTTTGGATTACTGATTATTAATAGTCTCCTCTGATCCTAAAATATGATAATAAAATGGTCTCTATACACATGAGAAGTTCTCTAAAAACCATTGTTCCTAAAAGTATGTGAACAGCAGATTATCCTTACATTTAGATAGATGTTGCTAACTTGTTCCATGTGACTGTGAGGATAATTGGGCAGATTATGAAGGGGACTGCACTTTTCTGTTTAGCAAATCCAGTGTTTTCATTTAAAATAGTTATTCCAGACTGGAATAACATCTGGATCTGGTAAATTAAAGTTGGTAGCATCGTTCTTTTGGCATCCCTACAGTCATATGAGGTATAAAAGTGCATGGTATTGCAATTTTTAGTTCCTATGAAGGCATCAGGGTAAAAACAGTAGTGTAAGTGGAGAATTCTATTGCTGCACAGGGAGTGCAATTACATTAGATTTTGATGCACTACCTTAATTTCTTTTACATACTGAACTTCTGCAACATTCTCCCTTTCAAGTGTTTAGATCGAGGTGTATTCCTCAACTGATCTATACAGATAAGTGGCTGCTAAAGTTATTGCAGTGTTGATTTCAGCATCCTGAGAGATGGATTGTCAGATTGCAGAAAAGTGAACCTAAAAGAAAAGGAAGAACTTTCCTTTTTGTGTGTGGGGTTTTTTTCTAATTCTTTTCTCTATTTCGAATAACATATCTAAAAGACACAAAGGTATCAGTAGGAAATTATTGAGTGATCTGCGGATGATAGTTGTTTGTAAATGTAAAGGTAAGGATATTTCCATTTACTGTATTTAAATGCATTCCAAGTGGCACAGCCAGTACAGTGTCAAGTTTTTTGCTGCGATAAGGCTAGAAGCAGGAAGCCATGAGAGGTCAGGAAGGAAACATTATCAGTCCTGAGAGGGGACTGAACAGCAAAGGGAGCAGCAGAGCCTCTTGTATTTAGGCTGTGTAACAACTCCACTACTTCCAAAATTGAACAGCTACAAGTGTAAAATCCCAGGCACTGTCCCTTTAAGCTTACTGGGGACATAAAAATTTCTTGTTTGCTGTGTTTGCCTTTTGTTTCTGGTAGCTTTGTAAGGGGAAAAGGGAAGGAGGGTAAGGTAACAGGGAAAGTACTATTTTATAAAAACATTTCTTTTGGGATGCAGACTGGTTTGTTTATAGCAATTTCATTTGACCCTGGGCACACTAAAGGAAATGGTTTTAATGCTGGTCTTGCTCCATCATGCCAGAGCTGAATTCAAGGCATTTAGTTTGCGCTAGTATGTTTCCAAACATCATCAACATCACCTGCTTCCCAATGCACTTCCCAATAGGATATGGGGTAGGGAGCAACCTAAGGAGAAAGGGAAAGCTCTGACAAAATTTGACCTGTGAAAGAGCCACATACACTGAAAAGTCCAGGGTTGTTGCTCTGTATTACAGCACCAAAGGTTTTCCAAGTAGGTTAATGAGTCCAGCTAAACTGGGCTGACAAGTTGTTTTCCCATCCCATGAAATGAGAGAACTTGTATTTTACTCCTGTTCCACGCGGCAATGAATGAAAGACATTCTTCCTTTGAGAAAGAGAGAGAAACAGAAGGAGAACCACTTCCCTACTAGGGTTTTCATTCTTTTCCTGTTTTGTTTACTGATGCTGAAGTTCTTGCTGTCCTGTTCACCTGTATTGGGAGGGGAGAGTGTTGGAGGAAACCTGGCAATCTGACTTCTGAGATTTTATCTCTAAAAAAATGACTGATGCTGAAAGAGAGCATCTTAGAACAGCCATGAAGGAGAAGACAGACCAGAGCCAGGAATCATGATGACGAAAGAGATAGTGCTTAATATTTGTCCTAGGTCTCATTTATTCTTCTTATTGTCTTGTTCAGGTAGCCTAAAGAGTGTTAGTGTCTTTCTTGGTCCCATTGTGAATTTTATAGGATTTTACATGTTCCTCTTATTTGAAAAATCATCATTTTCAGAAAAAAAAAAAGGTGTTCCATCCAAGTATTTGTCACTAACTCCTAAAGTCAGTTAATATAAAAGTATATGGCCACTTCTCAGTGGTGCTATGACTTTCAGACATAGAAAGACTTCAATTTTGTTGCTATTATTTTATGCTTATACAGTTTAATGGAAGCCAAACAATTTACTATTGTACTAGGCCATCCAAAACACAAATGATGCAAGTCATTGCCCACTGCATTTAATGAAAGCAGGTTATCAAAAATAGTACTAGCTCCAAAAACCTGTCTAAAATTGCAATTACTCACAGTGGTAAACCTGTGCGTGTGCTTTGGGATCTGTGCCCAACTGGGTGCACAGGAACACATTCCCAGTTAACCAGTGGGATTGTTAACTGTAATCCCTTAAATTATGGTAGAATAACCAAGAAGTTTATCCAACCTAAGCAAAAGTGACCATTTCAATAGCAATGTAAAGAAAAATTCAGTACTTAAGAAGACTGAAAATACGTCTCAAACACTGCATCATTTCATCCTTTTTAAGAGTCAAAGCTTATTCCTGCTGGAAAGAAGTTCACTTTTGTAAAAAATATTACCTATCTGTGCTGCCAAGGTCAGTGAGACCTCTCCTGTGTTGAATAAGTATCACTGAGGGGAAAAAAGCAGACTGGGAGGCAGCTTTAACTTATGAACTACTATTTTGTTGGTAAACTCACTAGGGAAGTGAAAATACAGAGCTAAATTCCACAAGTTTTATAATCATGTGATTCCATTCCCTAACTATTTTTGTACAGAAGTATCAGAAAGAAGAATTTAGTTCATGGCAGGATGCCTGTCTAAAAGTAAATCTTTTTTGCTGCCATTAAAAACAAACTTCCACAATATTGCTCTGTAGCACTTCCATAATGGGAGCATTAGTGGAGCCTGACAAAACCTGGCCCAACTTTAGATGAGGTTTTGAGCAAACCTAGGACAATTTCTGGCATGATTCAGAGATTTTTATTGAATCAGAACTGATGCAAAATTGGGTTGTTCCACCTGAAGCTCAAAATGAATTTTTACACTTACTTGAACATCGAAGTACAGTTTAAGAGCAAGTCAAAATAAATTAACTGAAAGTGTATCCAAAAATCCTGCAAGTCAGAGCCAACAAGGTCTTTAAATTCTCTGCCAGCTATAATTTGTTATGCATAAAACTCTCTATGTATGTAGCAGCTATATAAAGTTAATCCTAATATATCATGAAAAGAGTATTTTGTTTACAGCAGGTGTTATGTTCAAAGGCAGCAAGTTTTGCCTATTTTTTTCTCCATAAGTAAAATCAGACTGCTTTACTTGCCCTCCACAGGTACTTTTCTCCATGTACAGGTAGCAGAGTCCTAGGCTAGAGACAGACATATGCTGTGCAAATCTAATCTATACCTAAATTGCCAAACAGACAGTCCTTCTCAGTATTGTGGTTCACAAACATATCCCTTTTCCTTTCCAAGTAGACAGCTAAAAGCCAGTTTTCATGAGATTGCACCCAGCAACAAGTACTCTAGAACATTCACTGTAATACATGATTAAAAATGATACGGTAAAATGAAATTCAGGTAACCAAATTGGAGGACAAATGCACTGATCTTGTAAAAAAGTAACAATATTATGGTGTTTGGAGGATACTTTGGAAATATCTTAAAAATGAAGCTTCGGTAAATGGTTTCATTGTGTAACTTCTTTAGTCCGATAGACTAAGTTCTATGGGCTCTTCCCTGATCTTCTCATTCCTGTCTGTTGTCTTCCTACAAGTGAAACATAAGTTGGTTTTCTTGGTTCAAATCATAGCTATTGGATTTCTTTTGTAAAATACATTTTCAGACCCGGTACAGCTATTTACCTACTCCCTCTTGTGTGCTGTGACAGAAACAGTTTGAAAATATGCCTTATTTAACGAATCAGAAGAAATCTCAACTAAAAATGCCATTTTTAAGAATCTGAACAGCTGGATTAACCATTATAATTCCCCCGTTAAAGACTCTGTCAGAGGTGCACTCGTGGATATGGTGGTAGCAATTTTAGATTTGACAACAGTTTGACTCTCCTCGCTGTCTGCCAGAGATAACTATCCCCAGAGCACATACTCACTCTTTAGCAATTCCAGTTTATAGCATCTTATTCGAAACAACTGACAAGGCTGCTGCACATCACTGTATTACACTATGAACTAGAAAGGCTGAGGTGCAGGCACACATCCCTTCTGCTGCCTCACCGCAGGTACTCACCTCTGGATATGTATATCGACCAAAGCTAAACTACCACAGCCCATCAATCTGAGTCTTTCCAGAGAGAAGAAAATACTGAATGACATTGCATTCCCAAAGTGGTTTCTACACTAGTTTACTGTAGAAGATTAAACCCCTTTTCCTCCCGCTTGAAGACTGCAGTTGGCTTAATGAGGGCTATAAAACTGTATGATGAAAGATTTAGTGGGTATGTTGTTTGCCATTAGAATTTGGTTTGGAATTCTAAGGAGCTTTCAGGAGACTTACCAGATAATAATCTGAAGCCACAAAATTCCTCCAGGCATTTCTCCATCCCACTTTGATGTTGATATAGTGGAAACTAACTCTAGTAACAAAATAATTAATGACATTCACAAACTTTACATGAGGAAGTGAAAATTAAGTTGTCAGGTGTCATTCTAGCATCAACCATGTTACACACTCTCTCTACTCAAATGAAGACCAAGGTTGCACAGTGGAGTGTGAGGTGTCTAATGAAAAATCTCTCTTTCTGCAAGGATGCTTGGACTACCTTGCTTTCCGAAAAGAGAAGAAGAAACTGCATACCTGCAGACTTACTAAATCCTAACAGTTTCTTATACACCCTGTGGACTACTCCTCCTGTCTCCACCCTGAGCTCACTTCTCACACCTCTTCAAAAGTGCTGTTTTTCACAATATACCAAAGATCATCATATTTGAATACTGCAAACCATGGCTGGTAAGAAAAAGATACATGGAGCTGAAAGGTTCTTACAAAAAAGGCCATAATAAACAGTCCCCTTTCTGAGAGTATGGGATCCCCCACTGACCTGTGCTGTGGTCATATAACATTGGAGGACTTCTAGGTGGGTATGCCATGTAAGAATGTTCAATTTAACACCCTAACATTTCACTTATAAGTCAGTAGACATCTGGTGGAGATCACAGATAGACACAAACATTTGGGAAAACAGCTTATGATGTCCTGCATGAGATAAACGTTCTCACCAGACTTAATTTTAGGTAAATGTTGAAAACACACACACACACGCACACGCTCTTATCCGTCTGTGTTTGACGGTTCCACGTCCCTCAGTGGGTATGATCCACAGAACCACTGTGGACCCACCATCTGAAGTGGTCCATCAATTGGGCATATAGGTAACAGAAAAAGAGATTATTTTTCCTAGTTTTTTTAATATATATAAAACCTAAAAAAATAGGTGATAATGATATAGTGATAAGCACTAACAAAAATCAAATAAACAGAGCACAGTTTAATTTGGAAAATTTTCTCTGATCCCTTTGGTGAAGTCACAGATATCTTTTTGTCATTTATACCCTAGTTTCACCGAAACAAAAGGCAGGTAGTTTACTGCCTTTCCTATGCTTGATTAGGCAAAAATAGAGATTTTGGTACCATAAGGCAGTACTGGGTATAGAAGACTGATGAATGCTGCAGCTGCAATCTCTTGGCAGAAAAGAAACTGTCATTCAAACCATCCTGGGATGTTTAAGCAGGTAGGGAAGTAAGCAAGTAACCAATCCAAGCATGGAAGTATCATTCCTCGTTCCAACCAGCAATAACAGGCATGTGGGCCACATCTCACTACTCAATGCTACCAGTGTGACCATCTTGAGAGAAATCCTTCTCCATGGATATCACCTTTCTTTTGTTATTTTCTCAGTATGTAATTATAAGTGAAGTTTAAATATTCTCCATTCATGCTGAGATTTTCACATGGGAACACAAGATACCATCACTTTTTTGTTGTTGTTTGCTACTGAGTTATTTAATGTGATATATTCCTGAGAATTGTAACAGGAAAGAACAGTAGTTGACATCTGGCAGAAATATAGACAGTTATGTAGATTATAAACAGAATGATCTGTGACTTTTAGCAAATATATACCAGAACAAAAGACATTAAGTAGAAGCCTAAATGGCAAAACATCGATGGCAGGAAGAGATCAAAGAAATCCTGCTCTCTGCTATATGAATAGAATAGGTGAAATTACTATACAAGGAAGAGTCTTATATAAAATTAGCATTGATATGTTTATCTTTGTTTTGAATACAGCTTTGTTTGAACTGAGAAAAAAATCATAAAGCAGCCAACAGTGTTCAGGCGTGGGTATCCTTTATTGCTGTATTATGTTTTCAGGAAAGATTGATTTCCATCCCCCCTTTTCTTACCCCCTACCATTAAACATAAAGGTTTACTCTACTAACGCGTTTTTGTTCATTTTGAAAGCATTGAATAGAAATATTGTATAGAAGTTTGAGCTAAAATATATGGAGAAAAACATTTCCTTCTTAAAAACACCTTAAAAAAGCACATCATAGAGCACTGTATGCACTAGTAAAAAAAAAAGATAATTGAAAGTTAATGTCTTCACATCATTAAGAGCAGGCAAGCTACATTTAGGCAGCTGTGAGGTTCTTCAGGGGTGCCAGAGGCTGGATTGATGATGGGGTTGCACAGTCCTGCATCCACTGCCCACATACATGATCAGTGACACATACTGCAGTAAGCAGCATGTAAGCAGTGCTAACTGGGGTCAGGGTTCCAGCTTCTGTGGCTCTGATGGGAAACTTCTCCTGGCACTTCTTCCATTCTTTTCTTTGCTAACATGTATATACTTTTAAAGGCCCTACTTATGAGCTGAACTGTTCAAAATCATTGCAGTTTACAACTTCCTCATGAGGTGAAATGAAGGGGTAAGCACTGATCCCTTCTCTCCAGTGACCAGTGACAGGACCCGAGGCAATCACCTGAAGCTGTGTCAGGGGAGGTTTAGGTTGGATATTAGAAAAGAGTTCTTCACTCAGAGGATGGTTGGGCACTAAAACAGGCTCCCCAGGGAAGTGGTCAGACAACGCTCTCAGGCACATGGTGTGACTCTTGGCGATGGTCCTGTGCAGGCCCAGGAGTTGGACTTTGATGATCCTTGTGAGTCCCTTCCAATTCAGGATATTCTATGATTAAAATCATGAGAATGCAATAAAATCACGAGAATGTAATAAAATCACTTTAGTACACCTAACTGCAAATCATGAAGACTAAATATCTGGCCCCCTACAACTTCTTTTAGATAACTCTCAGACAAGAATGACAAGGACTTTATTTCTATACTCTGAAGAATCTTATTTTATAATGTCTTAAAACTCACAAATGTAAATTAAGTGAACTCACTAGAAATATGAAAATGTAAGACTGATGATACCATTTCCAAATACTACTACATGAACAGTTGCCAAGATGAAGGTTGTACTTCGGTGGCTCTAATATCTGGCATAAGGGGATTTCATTAATGAAAAAATTAGTTCATCCATATTTTCCTACTGTGCAAAGTATAAAAAATGAAGTTGGATAATGCATTTTTAAATTTGTAGTAGGGAGAAACTGAAGCAAATCAACAGTCTACCTACATCAGTGTGGTAGTAATCATAAAAGGCAGGTATTATGGTGTGAGATGAGAGGTTAAGAAACCTTGAAAGATCCATTTATAGAATAATATACTTAAGTTAAAGTTCCTTCCTAGCTGCTTTCAGCATAGAGTTGCCTTCTGTTCGGAGGGAACAGAGTTCAGAAATCTTTCAAGCCACTGGGACTTGTTGTTCATTTAATTATCACACTAATTGCTTTATTTAATTTATCTATAAAGAGGGACTAACATTGTTTAATGAGTTATGCTATGTTCTGTGGCTCTGTAAAAATATGTGCCACTAACTTTAATCAACAGCTGTTTAGAAATTTTCTATCACTTTGCCAGAACATACTGATTTATGGATATTAAAGTATTTCACATGAATATCAGTATTTTTAAAAAGTATTTAAAATATATTTTTAAAAGTCAAGCATTTTGATCTCATGAGGACTTTTATGCCTTTCTGTTCAGATTCATCTAATAGTTTTATATTTTATTTTAACAACATGATACAATACAAATAAAAATAAGGAATGAGTAATACTTGGGATTTTTTTCCCAACGTGATAAGAAGTGTCCAAATTTCCTCACTTGCACAAAATCAGAAATTTTTTCTCCAGGCCAGATATGTTTTTTGCTATTATATGTTTTATAGTTAGACCTACAGGCCAGTCCAAATTTACAGAGAACTGTGTGTATGTGTATATATATATATATGTCACCTGTACATATATATATACATATGTAACCTACTTCAAGTCTTGAATTAGGTTTTTGATGACAGCCTCCCTAGGCTCCCTATGTAATAGATTCCTTCTGAGAGTCACTCAGAGCAGGTAGGAGAAAGGAAATTTTGTGAAAATCTCTTAAAGAAACTGTTTCTGGCCTCCACCTCATAAAAAGCCCTACGATATGGGGAAGGAAATTCTGGACAGTATATTCTGTAGAAATAGTAAAATCTTAGCATATCATAAGGTTTTGGGAAACTTCCTTCTTTCTTCTATGTAGCTATGTATGTTTGCTAACTCCTTTTTTTTTTCCTGCAGAAGTGTTTTAGTCCTTGGCTGCCAGCCACAGTAAAACAGCTGAACATCTTGATTATCAACAACTTCAGCTGTATTTCCATCCTAGAAATAATTTCTTTCCTGACGCAGGTGGCAATTCAGCCACAGAATAACAGGAAAATGAACTTGTGCTTTCAAAAGAGTGTAAAACTTGTGACAATCACACTTCAGCAAGAAGCCTGACCTGAAGTGTGGAGTTCTGCACTTCAGTTTTAAAACCAAAAGGCTCAGAAGGTGCCCAATCAAGTTCACTCTCTTTGTATAAAATTATATCTTTAACCTCCTGAGGCTTTCTTCCTGTGTTAACTATGACAGCAATAGTGGTCAATATACTACTTCCTTTTAATAAAACTGAATGTAACTATCAGAATATATCAGAAGTTATTAATGAAATTTAGGTCTTCTGAAGAAAAATATTCCATTGTCCAAACTGAGAGAAACATATTAGTTTGAATGCAAGTATGACTGGACATTTTGTATGAAATTCACTATTTATTCATCACCACCAGCTGTTCCTGTCTTTTCAAATTTGGGATTAATAATATATGTCCCAGATCAGCAGGTCTGTCCTACAAAAGTGTTGTCCTTCAGCATCTCTGAACTCAAACAGTTAGTGCATTTAGGGAAAGAGGATGAGCAACTAAGGAAAAAGTATTACCAAAAAATCTCTCCCATGAATTGAAAATGGAATATCATTTTTAGGAATATATCCATGACTTTGGTTGCCTTTTCAAACCCTGGAGTTTCAAATTCTGCTTAAAATACCTATACAGATACTGCTTCTATTTGAAAAGATGTAATAATAATATGTACAAATACTAATTTTGAAGAGCAGATGTCAACTTCTAGAAGATTAATTTTTAGGGTTTCAATTTAAAAATCATGGCCTTTATGTATTAAGCATAAAGGCTGGTCCTCACTGTGTAGATGTATAATTTCATTCATTAATCAGAGAATAATTAAGAAGAGAATCTAAATAACAATTAGAAATCACCATACTGTTTTGAGCAAGATTCATTGGCATCTATTCCATGCAGTTTATTTCTCAAAAAGCCTTGCTAGTACATGCAGATACTCATTATTTATGTTAAAACAGAATGTTGGTATGTGACTGCCTCTAAATTACAACATTTTGACAGCAATGAGTTCATTTGTCTTTTTTATGTGGACACTGATCATAAAGCTATATTCAAATATGCTCTAAAAGGACTAAGTTTCGTCAAGTAGACTTAGCTTCTATTTATCAAATAAGCAATTTTATCTAAAGACAAATAATTTTTTCTTACTGGATGAATTTTCAACACATCATAAAACTTTAACATTCAGGCTTGGTTACCTAGTTCTGCTCAGGCTTACTAGGAATTTAGTTTCACAAGCTTGAGAAGCGGATCTATGGGAATATCATGCAGTTTAACAAGGCCAAGTGCAAGATGCTGCATCTGGGTTGGCGTAACTCCTGGTATCAACACAGACTGGGGGATGAACAGATGGAAAGCAGCCCTACCAAGGACTTGGGAGTGCTGGTGGGTGAGAGGCTGAACATGGGCTGGGAATGTGCACTTACAGCCCAGAAAGCCAAATGTGTCCCGGGCTGCATCACAAGCAGTGTGGCCAGCAGGTCAAGGGAGGTGATTCTGCCCCTCTACTCCACTCTGGTGAGACCCCACCTTGAGTGCTGCATCCAGGTCTGGGGTCCTCAGCACAGGAAGGACATTGACCCGCTGGAGAGAGTCCAGAGGAGGGTCACTAAGTTGATTAGAGGGACGGAATACCTCTCCTATGAGGAATGGCTGAAAGAGTTGGGATTGTTCAAGCTGGAGAAGAGAAGGCTTTGAGGTGACCTAATACTGGCCTTCCAGTACCGGAAGGGAGTCTACGAGAAAGATGGAGAGAGACTATTTACAAGAGTTTATAGTGACAGGACAAGGGGGGATGGCTTCAAACTGAAGGAGAATAGGGTTAGATTTGAAGTTAGGAAGAAATTCTTCACTGTGAGCGTGGTGAGGCACTGGAACAGGTTGCCCAGAGAAGCTGCGGATGCCCCAAACAGGAAAGAGTTTAAGGCCAGGTGGGATGGAGCTCTAATTAATCTGGTCTAGTGGAAGGTGTTCTTGCCCATGGCAGGGAGGTTGGAACCAGATGATCTTTAAGGTCACTTCCAACCCAGGCCATTACGTGATTCCATGATTCTATATATTTTTACTAAGTACAAAGAAACACAGGACTGGTATAGACCCACAGGTCTAGGTGCCTGCACTTAAAGAGCAGGAGTCATCTCATCAAAATTCAATCATCTAAGGATAGTTATCTACTCCAAGGGCCCTTGATGCAGAGGGAGATTCACTCCCCTGATTTAGACACCTACCTTAGTCTCAGCCTGAGATAGAAATCATCTGTAGTCATAGAAGGTTCAGAAGTTTCTGATGAAGTAGACTTCCATTTTTTTCCATACAGTACATTCCTAGGGCCTTTCTTAGTGTCTAGCTCATGACACAGGCAGATCATTAGGGACATGTTTTGGTTCACTGTACTGGAAAGAGTGAGCTTAACTGACCAGAATACAGCAACTGGAAAACAGACAGGTGAGACAGAAAAGGGCTGGAGAAAGGCAAACAGCACCCTTCAACTGTGCAGGGAAAAATAGTGTCCCTATTAAAACTGAGCTAAAAACCAAAACAATCGATATAGTCAGAAAGCAAAGAAAATACCAGGCAGAGATGTGATTTCTCTTAGAAGTTTCATGTGTCTGAAAGATTGTGTGATTTTTCAACTTCTTTAGTTGTCCTAAAAAAAATATTCCCTCTACAAATTTTTCCTCTTGCATCCTTAATCTAAGAATGCTGTAGAAAAGATAATGAGAAGATATCATTCTATATAATGGAGTTTGGGGTTTTTTTATTTTTTTTTTTTTTTTAGTTTTCCCTCTGTTATTTTATGTAATACCTTTAAATACAACAGTTTTCAACACAAGCTTTTGATGTCTTGAGGTCTTCAGAAATTTCATTTTATGTTTTATAAGCACAATAATATTAATCTTGGTGTATACTTGTTTAGACTCTTTTGGATTTTTCTGCTTGCCTAAAATTGTCTCTCCTCTTATGGTAGGAAAATACATTTTAAATCAAGCCATTGTATCTTGTTGTCATGTGTGAAAGTATTCACACCAAGCACCCTGAAGTCTTCGGCTGTTCTCCATAAATTCTCTTGACAAGAAGTAGAGTGTCTGCTCCAAAGGACAATTTAGAGTACTGCATTGCATTTCAAGTTTACATAATTCTGTATCAGAACTTCTCTTCCTGAATAAAATGCAAGTCTAAGCAGATTAAACAGTAAGTAAAAACCTTATTTGGATGCCTAAAACTGGGGAATGTGGATTAAAGAGATAGTATGAACATCTTTAATATCATTAGAAAAGACATTTCACTATATTGTCTAATTTGTAGTGGCAATGCTGTCGTCACAGCACTAAGGCTATGAGACAAGTAAGGTTTGTAAAGGAGTTTAATAACCTTATATTATTAAGCCATAAATGGGGGAAAAGTAGATTAATTTTTGAATCAACAAAGTCTTTAAATGTGTTGAAATTGAAAAGCTTCTCTGAATGGAAGCCACTTACACCAGTTCAAGGGGAACCTGAGAAAGCCAGAGAAAGAGAAATTCATAAAGGGTTACTACCTACATAGAAACCATATCTAGCTCAGGAAATCCCAGCGCTTCAAATGTTTGAAGGCTGGGAGAGCATTCAGGAAAGCAAGATATATGTTTGCCCTGTTCTTATAGTTTCTCTTAGGTTTTTGCTTTTGGCCACTCCCAGAAATGGGATACCATGTTAGGCAGACTCTGGTCTGACCTAGAACAGATGCTGTTATGAACATATTTATGTTTTTTAAGAAATAAACCACAGACCTGAGTTATAGTTTTGGGGTTTTTGGTTTTGCTTTGTTTTTGAAAGGTACACATTTCACAGTTGAAAAACATTTTCCAGGTGACGTTTCAGAGAATGTGTTTGTCTCTGAATGCATATGACATTGTTAATTCTTCATTCTTTGAAATTAGTTACTTTTTGCTCAAGACATACCTAGTTAATAAAAAGCAATAGATTTAGTGACATCTAAAGGCATGATATTTTCTAGGGAGGCACTGATACATTCTGTTTACTAACAAGTACTTCAAAGGCTTTAGAATGCATCCTCACCCTAATTTAGCTTGCTGTTTCTCTAGAAAGTTTAGGAGATGAAAGCAAAGCTAATCCACAATCCATTCACCATGCTGGTTATACATGCAACACCAATACAATGCCTTCTTGATTAGAAGTGAATCAGGTGCAGAGTGCAAGGAGAAGACATGAATAGAAAATATGTAGATTAGTATTGGTTTAGTTAGGAATGGATGTCCTCTCAAGCCTAATCTATGCAGTGCTATCAGGTGCTAAAATATTCTCTCTGACAGTATAGCAGCAAACAAACAGGGTCCTTATTGTACTGCCCCAAAGTATCTCATTCTGGCTTGTGATCACATGCTGTTACAAGAGGGATGTAAAACATCACAGCCCTGGTGAACACATTCAGATGATTTACCTGTCAAGAGGACAGAGGATGTGCTGCACTGAAAGGCAGGGATGATAGCTCATTTCCTTGTTTTGTCTTCTTTGCAGAAAACAGGACCTACAGGGGCCTACAGTTGAAGAGACAGTAGCCTCTGTTTATTAAGTTGGGACTCGATGATGTTAACAGAACTTTAATGCATGATCTGTTTGATCTGTAATTTAGGCTAACTGAGAGCATAAGCTATTTAATGATTGCCATATAACTCCATACAAAGAGTGCTACCTGACAAATATATTGGAGGCCTTCAACTACTGTAAACTGGAAAAACTAGGACAAGGGCTGTGTACAGTGATATAAACCATGGTTCTGGCATGAAACCTTAATCACCTTCTACTTTTGAACTATGTGCTTCCTTAACTAGAGTTCCAAGGTGATTTTTTTAAAAAATGTGAAGCCATGCTTGAAGCACAAAAAAATAGGTGTCTTTGCACTGACTCTGCTCTACTTGCAAAAATCAGTAGAGAACAACTATGAGAAGAACTCCTCTCTGGGAACTGCTAGCTACTGTGAACCTTAACAGAAATCATTAGACTGAGACAGCTCGCCAACCTCCAAATATTACTTTCAGAAGACAAGGAACTGCAGGGTTAGGATGCAGACACTTAAGCAATATCTTCATTGCCATAATAATTATTAATATCCACTAGCTATACTGTTACCAAATCCACCTTGAGACTAGACTTAATTGCTTCTGATGTAGTGCAAGCAGATTAGATTAAAAAATGGATTGTTTTACAAGGAGAGACTGAAAAAAAAGATTGTTTCTCTTTAGGCTGAGAGGGGAAGGCTAACGGGAATGTGATCAAGGTCATCACAAAGACAGTGGATAAGATGCATGTGATGAAGCTGAAATAGTTAACTACCAGTTCTACAGTGGCAGAATGAGAGGAAACTTATTGAAACTATTAGAAATGGGTTTAAAAGAGGTAAAATATTTCTTTGCACTGCAGGCAGTA
Organism: Neopelma chrysocephalum; assembly: GCF_003984885.1. Classification (NCBI taxonomy): domain Eukaryota; kingdom Metazoa; phylum Chordata; class Aves; order Passeriformes; family Pipridae; genus Neopelma; species Neopelma chrysocephalum. The sequence continues at coordinate 16,300,181 of NW_020897689.1, forward strand.
AACTTCGGGAATTTGCTGTAGTTGAGGCAGGCAGCAGCACCAGGTTTGAAAAGGGATTAGTTAAATTCACAGGAAACAGCTCCATAAACAAGTTCTGAAGGGAACAGGCAGAAATGTGCCCCTAGACATCCTTCATGCAGCAACCATGATTGTTGGGAAGTGTAAGGGGAAAGCACCAAAGCATGTGTTTGGGCTCCACCAAAGAGCATCTCCTGTTGTCCCAGTGGAGTCAGACTACGGACACAGACCATACTCTGACCCTGCAGGGTATTTCTCATATTATGTCATGAGGACAGAATAGGAGATTCTTCAGTCAATGAATCTTCCTCTCAATCTAAACTACAAGCCTGAGACTTATGGGAAAGTTTAATGTCCATCAACCAGCTTTCCTTTCTATGCTACCCTCAAAAGAGGATGCATTCATGTTTAACCTTAAATACCATAAGGAATTGTGTTGTTTTCAGTCTTGAAGTTTAGCACATGTGTACCTGAAGTACTTGGCATTCAATTCTGCAAAACAGAGAGAACAGAATTCACATTAGAAAGATAACAGATAAAACCACAATGAATGAACAAACCAAAAATTCACTAATCGGTTCCCATTAAAAGTAGTCCCTCACTTCCCTTAATTGATGTCTCTCTCCTTTGCTTCCATCTTTGACCTTCACTTACTAGTGAAGTAAAAGCTTGCCCTGTTGTTTCTGTCCTCTCTCTCCTTTTCTTTTATCCTTTCCCTACTCATACCAACACAGTTACAGGACTAAGGGAATTAAAGTCTTAACTGGAATATGTAGTGTTTTGGAGAACTTCCATAGGATCTCTGAATTTCCATCAATCAAGAAAGCACACAGATATTCTTGCTGTTCTAAAGGCACTTACTGTGGTGCTTGCAATGTGCTTTTGAGATGCTTGCAAGGAAATGCTATGTGAACTCTGCATACTATTACCGAAATCCAGAACACACAGAGTATAAAGATGGGTTGCCAAGCTCTGTAGCAGCATAGTGTTTATTTGTTTTCACTTTTTGCTTGTCCTTTCTATGTTTTAAGGTTACTGATATTTAGTTCATACTATTAGGGGCTGAGATGTCTCTCAAACATGCCAAATAAGTCACGGATACACCCAGAATCCTGCATCTGAAAGGGAGTACACATCAAATACTTTAAATAATGAAAGAAATCCCAATTGCTCACAGTGTATATACATGAAAGAGTTTCCACCTAGACCTCTAAATTAGAGGTAGCATATGGCAAGGTTTGCATCTCTTGTAGAAAAATACAATCATATTTTTTGTATAAACATCTGATTCCTTTTTTGACATGTAAGAACAAAAAGATGAAGAAAAAGTAATGATTTCTCACATTGTCTAGCTAAGATCTGCTGACTGATAAAATAAGCAGGAAGGTGGAAGGAAAAGACATGCATGCCTGCTGTTAAAGAAAAGCCTATTTGCACATAATGCTCTGGAGAAATTATTGAACATTTCATCTACCCTGTCACTCTGCCAGGGTCAGTGAGACCTGGGCCAATCTATTCAGTCAGTTCTAGTTATGCAAGTTAAACGGTTTAGTGGTTGCTTTAATTAGGAACCCCATTTTGTTTACAAACTCACAAAAAATAGTAGCAAAGAATGTTTCATGCCCATGCTTACCAGCCCCAGTCCTTGGCCTTACCCTTATCCCTCTAAAAGGGCTTTCTTTGCCTCCTTCCAGCCATGCCTGGTAAGTTGCCAGAAACACATTCCAGAATGTAACAAACACAGGTATCACAGCATAAAAGTGACACGTAGCACAAAGCATCTCTTCTGCAAGAATCCCATGTAGTGCAAGAACAAGGAAGGGTAAAACATTATTGGCACTGTAAGGAAAACAACAGGAATTTAAATTAAAGTACGACAAAAAAAAATGTTCTCATCTTCCTACATCTGTTAACAACTTCACTGCAAATATTTTCATTGTGATATTATTTATTTCATCACATAATACTCTTTTCTCATTCTTATCTCACAAACAGATCTGCACCTTCTTCCATGCTGCTTTTTCTAGCAGATAGAATGACCTTCCATGATCCATTTGTCCAGTTTTGCCTTTACCTGACACACACCCTGGCCAAAAGAACCTTTTTACAACATTGCTTCATAAAAGTTCTGTGTATATTAAGGCCAGGAACTCATCAAACATCTCAAACACTAAGACTTTGAAGAGTTGCAATCAAAGTGACTTTGTTACCTGAGTGCTCTATCAAGTGAGGCACTTAGCATTACTCCAGGTGACATGATGAAGGGACCAATTCTGACCAATTAATACCCTGGTCAGCTCTGTAATTTTGTAGTTTGCAAACATGCCTAATGAATCAGGAGAATGACCCTCCAAGATGTACTGAAATCCAAAGGAAAATATGACAAAATTTGGGCTGCAGCAGGACCAGACATCCTGTTCAGAGAAGTTGTTCTTCTGTGCAGTTTCCTTTCCCCACTTCCTCTTGGCTCCTAGTCCTGTCCTCAGGTCATTAGACCACATCACTTCCCTGTTGTTAGCAGGTTATAAATACTGAGATAGATAGGTACTGATATGATACTGATAGCAGTTTGATAACAACAGATCTACATTATCAGCTGCATCACTTGCCTAAAAGCTGAGAGTTTTGCTGGGTCCCCCTTGCTGCTAAATACCAGCTGCAAATTTGCATCTCCCTTTCTCTAAGCCTAAAATGTCTTTCCCATGTTAATATTCAATCAGCCTTGTAATTTTTCCTACATGGTTGAAACATAACTCTGTACAAAACACATGAAGATCTGTCCACCCACAGAAAGTATTTTTTTTTAAGTACATTTAAAAAACCCAGTGACTAAAAACCCAAACAGTGCAGCACATTTTATCACTAGGTAATACAGGATTCTTAAATCAAAGCAGTGCTGGTCAATAATGAAGTACCTAACTCTCAGCTTTATTGATTATGTCTACACAGACTTAATTCACAGGTTAACTGAGCTGGCTCCCCAGATATACCCTTTTCAGAACTTAGACATAGCTTGCACAGAATTGAGACTATCTCCCTATCACACTCTTGTTCTTTTAGCTAATTAGTACATTCTAAATCCATGTTGGCAAGTGCTAGACAGTTTAGTGCTGGTTTAGACAGAGAGAAAAAGGTTTCTCAGTCTGAGCTCAGTTTTCAGCACAGACCACAAAGAAACATGCCCTTGTTCCTGTCACATAGAAGAGCACCAAGGAACTAATGTTGTCTGATGTTCTCAGATCTTCTTGTAAATTCAGCTGAACTATTTAGATTTTTTCATCAAAACAGAAATTATTTTTATTTTAAATGAAAACAATAACAACATCAACAAAGCTTCCATCAATAAACCATGAATTTCAGGAAAATCTCTGTGTATGGCACAAAGAAAAATGTCAAGGCAGAAGCAGATTTCAGAGGACACTGTTTGAACATAGCCTCTTAATTCGCAGAAGTCCAACCAGCAAGATGTCATCCATCTGACTGAAGAAGTAAAGTTGCAAACTGTGCATTAAAATCAGGTTTTTGGCAAACTCTTTTAGAGTTCTTTTCTACATGCTCTATAATAGCCAGTAGGGATGTTGCCATCAATATCAGGTATGAGAGAAGATTTCTGCTGTGCAGAAGGCTGTGGGAGTGAAGGATTTGAATGAAGAGGAGGAAAAGGGTGGGAATTCAGCAGTACATCAGTGTATATTTTCACATCTGTGCCAACCAAGGCAATGAGGGAAAGATGAATAAAATTTTCTCCCAGGTCTTAGCCTGGGATCTGGGGGAAGGGCATCTGGAGGGAAACTGCTTCTCTTGGTGTACTGTACAGCTTTCTGAAATAAGTTTGCTGAAAAATCAGCTGATGAGAAGGGAAAGAGTAGGAATTTGCAGCCTTGCAGACTGCACTCACTGCTTAAACGTGCTGACTGTGTTGATTTTACTTCCCAGTCACATTTTTGAGACCATATGTATGACATTAGTTTTTGCCACATACAAGTTTGCCCCAGCACCTACATTTCCACCTTTCACAAGCAGCATTCAGCACCATGGTGTAACAACTTAAAAGGCACAGCAAAGAAGACCAACACTACAGGTAAAGACACTCAGGTTCTGGCTTAACTCTAAATGAGTGTGAGCATAAAAAAAATCCCCAGATTATTGAAAATCTTGAAAATCTCAGAGCCTGGCTGTGTTAAGGGCCACCAAATAAATACCTGAGCCAGTAACACAAGATCAGTTTTCAGGGCTGTCCTGTACCAGCACTGAGCCTTTTTTCACACATCTTGTAATTGCTTTGCAAACCTTGGTTCAGGATTTCACCAGTGCTGTCAGGAAGAGAAGAGTCCTGTCTGGCAACCCTCCATGCATCACCTTCTGTCCCCCCATATCTCCCACCTTAGCAATATTAGGCATATTGAGCTGTTGCATGAACAATGTTCATCCCTTCTAGGTGATGACTTAAATGATTTTTAAGATATCAAGTAAAGTATAGATGTAATTTCAGAAACTGCTCAAGTTTAAAAATAGGTGTTGAAAACGGTCTGCAGGATGATGAGCCTTGTTGTTACTCTTACACACGCTATAGATTAAACTACTTATCTTTTTTCCTGGAGGTGGGGCAAGGCATTTATTCCCAAAAGGCATTTCCCTCCTAAGGCTAAGGGATTTCCTTAGATGTTATATTCAATGAGTGGAAGAAACTGGACAGAAAACTGCACAGGCCAGGGACTGGCAGTCCGGTGGAGAAGGGGGAGAGCTAATTGTGAGAAGTAATAGCAATGGTTCCCCAAGGACAGCAAAAGATGGAGGGGAAAAAAGGGAGGGCAAGTGAAGCCCATGTCAGATTAAGATCTTTTTCCCTCTTTCTTCTGGTTGGCTGCAGCTTGGTCTCACCCACTCTCCATCTTGAAACTGTCAGCAAGCCAAAGCCTGGCACAACGGCCAAGTAATTACTGATGACATGTGAACAGTATTTTTCCAGATTGGCTTTCCTACCTTCCTACAAGAAAAATAAACCAAAAGTTGTACCCCAACAAACATGACAGGAAAAATAACAATACTTGTATGGGACTGCTCCTCCAGCTGCAGCCTGGAGAGAACTACTGCCACCCTCTCCCTCCATCATCTCAGCAAGGAAGGGAAAGATTGAAGGCAGGACGGGAGAAGGGTTCTTTCCAAAGGTCAGCACATCTCTTTCAGTCACAATACCACACAAGAACAGGGAGAAGGCAGCAATATAGAAGTCACTTGGCATAGCAATAACTGAGACAGACATACCACTGCTTGCATTTGATTTACTGGAAAATCAAAGAACAGTATTGTTCAGTCCTCTCCTCTGCATTAGACCGAAGTTATATGACTCTCTCTGCCATCTTTTAAAGACTAATAAACTCGTGTCATGCAAGTGGGTCCCCTCAAATGATGATTTTACAAGTCTTGCTCAACCATCAAGCTCTTCACTTTAAGATGGGAAGATCAAATTCTAAAATTCCCTTTCATATTACATAACTGGTCTTAATAGTTTGTACAGATCTATCCTGAAAATGTTACCTGTTGGCCTATGTAATATGTTGTCTTATTCCATCTTTCAAAATCAGGACCAGAGATCCCATTCCCTGAAGGGAAATCTATGCATGAAAACAAGATTTCATTTCTACCCAGAAAGTGCCTTTTCTCTATTTTTACATAAAACTTTTATTCTGTAATTCTTAGTAGGAGCTGCAGAGAATAGATTTCTAATCTTCATCTGCTGCAGTCTGTGAGATGTTTTAATCTCTCTTTCTGTGGACAATACAAACAGAAGCATACCCAGCAGATAGATGAATGGATGGATGTTGTTCATTTGGTGGTCTCATAGTCTTTCTTTGCACTTTAAGCACCTTGTTTCTCTTCCCTTCATACGTGCAGATGGTAGATTCAGTAGAGCAGTCCTGGAAAAGACTGTTTTGGTTATATAGTTAGGCTTCCTGGGAAATAAGCATATTAGAATGCTATTCAATTCATAATTAGGAGATCTAAGAATGAAGTCACTGTATAGGTCAATGGACGAGCAAAGGAATTGGGATATGATTTACCACAGGTAAATTAACTAACTGATGTGAGACAAAGAAGAAAAAAAGCCATTTTAAAACTACAAAAACTCAGAATATGAAAAAATAAAGATTTCACACTACAAAGAGTTATGATGATTGCTCCAGTTAATGATAATTCTGCAAAACTTTCTATTCTAACTCCCTGTTTTCATACAGTTTTCACTAGAAAGCATGACCATTTTGAGGGTAGTTTTTTTTTCATTCTATTCAAAAGTGAACTTCTTCCTTGACATTTTGGCTAAGTTACTATGAAATCACTTCAATTATATTAGAGTCATGCAAGAATAAAAAGTCCTATTAAAAGAAAAAATTGTCTAGCTAAGCCTATGAGGTTAATTCAAAACATCCTGCATTTGAAAGCCTCAAATTTGGGGTGTAGTCCTCCAAATGAGACCAACTAGCCAAGGTACCTATGATAATCAGTGGGACATATCCTCTCAAAAAAAAAAAAAAAAAAAGAAAAACCACCATGGTAAAACTCTGTAATAATTTAAATTTCCTTGAAAAACTGATGCAAAATCTGGCCTTGCTCCTAAGAAGCAAAATATCTAAATAGCATGCTTTAAGACAATTTAAACTAACCCATTGTCCTTAATGCCACAACAGAGCAGAACATACACAGCTACTGTTCCTCCTCTGAAGGATAATAACTTCCTGCTGAGGGATGTTGACTCCTCTAAATGTGTTAACTCATTCACTTTCAGTCGCATTCCTGTATCCGTTAGCAACTCAGCAGAAGGTGCTATCTGTGGAGCACTGGTATTTACCCAGCTCTGCTCCCCCGAAATCTTACCCCTGTATTTCTCCTGGTTCAAGTCCTTGACTCATGCTTCTGGTGGACAGGACTGCTCTCCATCTACCGGGGCAATTGTTTCTGCTAAGAGGCAGGTAAGGTGCTGTCGAGGCAGTTTCTGAACCACTACAGTTTGTCCATAATTTTTTTAGTGACAAAACAGAAACCAGTACTCAGTGTGTGACTAGTGATAGACATAATCTGTATATGGCCTTGTAGTAGGACAGGGCTAATATGGCCAAAAAGGAGAGCTTTGTGAGAAAAGCATTGCAGCATCAAAAGGAGAAGATAACCAAATGCCGTACCCATGAAAATATTCTGCCTTCCTTATTTTTTTTCTTTTTAAAGTATATTCCACATGAAACTTCATGCAACATTATAAAAACATGAACAGAAACTTATAAAAGAAATTGCAAAAGTAAACCTTTATGTAAAACATGTCTGTGTTGCTCATGAGCAAGTTCGGACCTTCTTCCTCTCACACTCATCTCTGAGTGCTTTGACACACGTAAACCTGCCTATGAAAGACATCCTTGCAGTAAAGTTATTAAAAAATGAAATGACTCTTCAGAATATTTGGATAGATCCTAAATAGAGAGTGCATTTATAAAATACTAATAGAAGACCAGTCACAATCTGCCCCACAGCTACTTACAAAATCCCTGAATTTTACCCATTTACATTACCCTCTCTTCTGCTCTGTGATCCAACATGCCAGGCATGTTTCTTGACAGGTAGTCCAACAAGCCCATTTCCTTGCATTGGAAAAGAAGCTATCTAGGCACTTTGCAAAAGACAGGTATTGTAGATATGCTTATGTGCACAGTGCCAAGGGTATGCACTTGTTGCAGTGTATATATGTCTTTTATCTTTAGGTCAAGTTCTAGAGCTCATACTTCAAATATCCAGTGTAACCCCTAATGTGTCAACCAAGGTAGCAGTAACTATGATCCCTCTTAAATACATCTACTCTGGCAAGTGGATGGTATCTAGGCTGTGGACTTGCTTATTTTCACACTGCTCTCTTAACAACATCTAAAAACTGTTCCACTGGCCCACATGTGACTAAATAGGCAGAGTTTGGCTTTTAATACTTCAACTCTGCAAATAGTCAGTGCTTTTCTAAATGGATGGTTTCCTTTTTGACATGCTTCTTGTTTCTCACTGCCATTCCCTGCAAGAAAGAAAACGTGACTAAGGAGACATATACAGGAATCTGCCCTTAGTAAAATAAATCTCAGACTCTCTGATCCAGCCACAGTGTGCTTTTACACAGTCCCATTGAGTGTAGAGGTACCAGGATGCGAGGGCTGTATCTCCGATACAATAAGCACATGTAGATGATTTCTGTATGGTAACAGGAAACAATCAAAAGGGGCTAAATAAATAAATAAATGAATAAATAAGCTGAGAAGTGCGTATGGTAGGCTCTGCAATCTCAAACTTATGTTTTCATCATCATCATTTATTTTACCTATGCCAGAAGCTTCCTAAAGTCTTCCCTCTTTACTTTACTAGCACCACATCTACTTCCATGAGCTCTCTTCACTTGAACTGCAGCAAACTATAAGTCATAAGATTATATAAAATATAATCTTATAACATTATATGAAACAGAAGATATAGAAACCTCATTTGGAATTTTATTATGGTAAAAAGATTCAAATACTGAAAGGTTGTTGGTTTTTTTCTCTCTCTCTCTCTCCCTACCCTTCCAATCCTTATTTTCCCCCATTTTGTAGGAATTGCAAGTTAGGTTTCAGGGTGTTAATAAAGTATGGAGCAGAATTTTGGAAGGCGTCCAGCTCTTCACCCCACCCAGTGAATACCTGGAAGCACACTGTTAACACGGCTATGCCACGGTCCGCGGGGAAAGGGAAAGGGACGCGGCACTGCAATAAGAGTTCAGGCACAGGTGAAGGGTCTGGAAGCAATGCCACTTTATTGAGGGAACGCAGGGACTTAAATAAGGTAGGTCTGAGGGGAGGATTCAGAACTGGGGAGGAGCTTGAGACTGACAACCCAGGAAGAGTTAAGATTGGGAGATAGGGGAAAGGTGGGTGTAACTTCTGGGTATCTAAGGGAAAGGACCAATGGTAGCTCTCTCTGCACTGCGGCAAACTCCAGCCAATCAGTGACAGAGGAGCGGGAAAGCAGGGGAGAACAAGGTGGTAAACAACTTTTGGCGGGAAAATGTGAGGGAGAAAGGGAATAAATAATATGGGGATATATTAAACTTCATATAAAACCGACAACAAACAGGGGTACAACAGTAAAAATACATAAAACATAGTGAAAACTGGGGAATAACAAGTCAATCCAGTAAGATGTCAGTCCGGTGGAGTGTCAGTCCGGTGAATCAATAGTCCATTTAATTTCTGTATAATTCTCTCCAGGCTTTGTATCTCTCCCAGTCCGATTTCTGTTCCTCCACACGGCTATCTTGCCAGACCAAAATCAAGTGTGGCTTCGACTGGAACAAATGTTGAAAAGGTGCCCTCTGAAACAGGTAACCACAGGACTGACACAGCAATACTTTGTTTACAGTTTTATAGCTCTCTGGTAAATAATTTTCATTTTACTCTACAAATACTTTTGTGGTAGGACCAGACATGTTGCAAGCAAGTCTTAATGTTGTCTGTTTTTTGGTAAAACATAGGAATTGACCAAGTTTAGGGTGTAGGATTTTGCAGGGCTATCTAGCATCAGCTATGCTGCCTAGTATCTGGCTAAACAATATAAAGTGGTTTTCTTTGTGTGTCAGTGCTAGAACTGGTTGAGGATTTTACAGAGCATAAAAGGCTTCATGTGCATTGTTTCTTCTTCAGAAAGCTTTCACCAAACCCAGGGCAGGCACCCAGTGGAACTCTCCAGCCACTTCTACACGCTAATTTAGAGCTAGGGATGCTAGTACTCACTTGGATCCTTGGCTCTAGCTCCAATAAGCTGCAGTGGAGGACTCTCTACTTCTGAGGTCTAAGGTCTGGGTACAGCACCTGCAACAGTACAGCACCTTATGTATGCCAGAGGCACCTCCAAAATCCCTAGCTCCAAAACCACTGCTTTAAGGCTTTCTGGTCCTGTATCATGAAGTGAAGAGGCTGAGATAGCAGGTTCTCCCATCAGCTGCTATTGGCCTCATGGATCTGCAGTCAGGCCAATAGTTTCCAGGTGCCCCACCTAACTTAATCCCCCCCCTTCCCCCGGAATCCCATACATCCTCAGAAAAGCTGTATGATGGTCAGTGTCATGGCTGAGTGGTAGGAGGGAGGTGGCAGGAAGCAAGGAGGGTTTTCATGTAAAGCTGCCATCCCAGTCAACACACTGTGCTGTGATGTTGTTTGAAACATGATTCAGATGGAAACCACATCAAAGAAGACTCACAAACCAGCAGGCAAAATCAGCTCAAAGTGAATACTGGTGCTAATTCAACAGCTTACTTTCCAGTGCAGTCTGGCCCTCACCTGGACTCCTCTGCACAATCAAGGAACGACTGTAACTTTTGTGCTGTCACACAACAATGTCAGGGGTAATGCTGGACTCTGCTCTCAGAACTGGGCAAAAGCCTGTCCCTTCTTGCCATCCCTCACCTCATTACTTTCCTCTGTTGTTTGAGCCAGAGCACAAAGCCCTTCTCCTTCAGGGTGGTGGGGTTGGCTGGTTTGTTCTCTACGACAGACAGGGTTACATGTCTGGAGACAAGGTTCCTCTCAGATCTTCCTCTGTGACAGCTGGCTCCACAGAGCCCCTGCCATCAGCCTCCATGTGTCTAGCACGGAGTCTAACCTTATTGATTTAGTAGTCCATTGTCATGTGGGAAAAGTGCTTAATGGTAAATACCAGAACACGATCAATAGCTCACAACCTCCAGAGTCTGTGTTTAGAGCTCCAGTGCCAGGCCTTGGGCTCCAGAAACACTGCAGTAACACCACTGTGAACTGGGTGTTTGGTTGGTGAAGTGAATGGATCAAAGCAGAAAGCATCAGAAGTAGGCCAAGGACACTCACTTTGCCTACCCCAGGTGCCTGCTGAAACATCATAAACCATCTGATAATAACAGATTGAGACTCTTTAAAAACCTGGGAGTTCAAAGGCGTGGTTCTGATTTAATGTACATGATTTTTGCACTGATTTCAGTGCTATTGCTCCTGATTTTTAGAACTGTGAGCTCAGGCTCCTGTCCTTTAATTTTTAAAATGCCAACATTGTGCTGTCACCAACCCCAAGCCTGAAAACATTGGCAGATCATGACAAATGTGTCACATCCTCCTTCCCCTTTCTGGACCTCACTCCCTGCTACCCACTAATACTCCCTACTATGGCGCAAGTAAGTCGTGAGCAGCGTGATATGTTCTTGTAAAACAAAATAGATGAGGTTTAAAGAACATAAACAGCAACTTACTAACCCAGTCCATCATATGATCCCAGGCTCCAAACAAAAGGGCAAGGGTGGGGCCCACAGACCAGTCCAAGTGTCGGGTGGGTCCATGTTTTACGAAAGATAAGAACATATTCTATTAAAAAAAGTCTTTTGTACAGTTGCTCTTTGCGACCCTGAGGGGGGAAAAATTATCTTTGTGCGCAGACTGCAGTGGTGTGGGCCAGTGCACGCACATACACATGCCCTCGCAGTGATGTTGCCAGGCATTGGGGATGTGTACGCTATTCACAAGTCAGCACTGCCAAGGGAATGTCGATGGAAGCTCCATCACCCAACAGCAGCATAGCAACAGATTTGCCTTATGGTATATTTTTATATTATTGGGGGTTTTTTTAACCTTTTTATTTGGTTATTATTGTAAATGACAGTTCTATGATGCTGCCTTTTCCTATTACCAGGATTTACAAGGACCAGACATATGTGGAATAAGTATATCCAGCATAATGATTCTAGCATCAAGAAAATATGAAAGTCTTTTTCTTTAGGACATCACTATTGAAATGACCTACTCATGGTCCTGATCCACAGTGAGTCTATTTTATGTGGGCCTTCTGAGGGCCTCAAATGCGGGGTGTCCCGCACTACTGTAAGCCAGACCCCAGTCCCTTGGGGACAGCAGCATGGCCACTAACCCAGGTGAGCCGGGCTGCAATGCATCCAGTGTTCGGTGCTCCAGTGTGACTGTATGGGAAACCTCAGCAGTGCTGGAGTGAGGAGCCCAGACAAAGGCCAAGCAATCTGACCAAATCTTCCTCTGAGGGCAGGTACTGCCCAGATTGCCTAGTACAGAATTTTATTCCATTTCAAAGGCAAAGAACAGAGAAATGATTGAACAACAAGTATAAGCCCCTTGGAAGTTTTGTATTTCTTTGCTGTTATGTTGTGTTCACTGCTGCTGAAACATCTTCAAAGTTGATTCCTTTAAAGTTCAGGGAAATGTTTGGGTTTAGTTTCAGTCCAAAAAGAGACAAATTTAAAATACTGATCTATATCTGGGTTCAGATTCATCAAATGTTTTTTGACTGCTCAGATGCAAGAGCCTGGGGTTAGTACATCTTAGGAATCATCACAAAATAAGTAATATTACTGAAAGACAAGGAAATTAATATACTCCTATAAGATCAAAATAACAAATAAGTTCATTTTTGTCCTATTTCTTGATCAGAGAGGTTGAAAATTTATGTTGTTTACTTTCTGTAATCCACATGAAACTCTCGGCAATTAAGCCAGGGATTTTACTTCAACCAGAAGTTTATTTCTTTCAGAAGGGGTTAATTATGCCTAAACAAAATGTATGTTTTTTAGGAAGTAACTTTAAGTGTTTAGGAAATAACATTTGTCTGTTTATGTTAAAGAAAATCAGTCTGTCAAATTTAATGACAGGTAATATTGTCCCTAAGAGAAGCTCTGTAATTACCCATCTATCCCTTTCTATTCTTTGTAATTATTCAATTGCAATTATCTCCATCCTGCCTGATGTTTTTCTAAATCCTGCATGAATATAAAGTAAAGCAACAGTCAGATAAATCATGGTAGTTCTTTAAATTTCTGAAAGGATTTCTGCAGTCAGTGAGAGGATGGTGTGGAAGGGGTTACATTTTGTGCTCAAGTTCCTCTTTTTGTCCCCAAGGAGAGGAAAGAAGCAGAATACCTCCAGATGCTAATGAAACGTGGAAACAATTTGTGTACAAGCGAAAAACCATCGTTTGTCGTCTCTCACTGCCAATAATAATACTTTATTTCCTATTTGTACTGTATAATGTTCAGGTTGAAAAACAAGTGATATTACTTCATAATTCCCAAAGATGTAATTTCATAGGTAGTGTGGCCACCTCCCTTAGTCTCCTTCATGCAAACTTCTGTAATTTTGGCTTCTTTGAGGAATCATATTTACAAATTAAGCTATTATAAACCCACTTAGAGCTCTCCATATGGAAAGTAAACCCAGTTAAACCTCCTTTGCTGATAGTATTTAAAGCTTTGTTTTTGTCCAAAACCAGAGAAGGTGCGGGCACCGCACAGGGTAGGTAGCGTGTGAGGTTGATTACAGATCAGCACTGATTATCACTGACAGTTTCCTCAAGAAAGAACTAGTGTCAAAGCCAGTCCAAACTTAACTAGGATGCAGCCTCATTGCATTCATGGAAATTCCCCTCTATTTTCACTAGGTCTGGAAGTGTCCAGGGAAGCAGTCGAAACTGCCTTCCAGAACAATGCACAAGGACGAAACGCTTAGACCCCCTGCAAATGACCACTGGGATAATTATAGCAGGTGTCAAAATCCCTAAGAATAGCTGAGAAACAGGACCTTCCAGCCCGCCTGTGGTGTCAGATCAACAGAGATAAAACAACAAACGAGGTCCCAGTGGGTCTCCCCAGGCAGCACAGGCAGGGAGCTGAGCTTGTCGGCAGGGCTCAGCCTCGCTCTGGAAGCTTGTTTACTGCTGCCTTTGGAGCAAATCTCCCTGCTGGTGTCATACATCGCCTCACTGGGGACAGCAGTTTGAGAGCTTGCTCTGCGGTTCAGGAATGCAACCTATGGCCAACGGCTTTCCTGTAACATGCTTCCAGATGTTGCAGAAGTGGACACTTGCTCTACTGTACGCAGCAACTGTGTATTCAGCGACTACCTTGGCCTATCAACATTTTAAAGTTGTCATGAGGCACTTTCAAGGGTCTGCTACTCTGTTATAGCCAGTGTCAAACTCACAGAAAAACGGAAAACTGCTACAGACAATACCTCCTGGCTTGGCAGATCAACAATGAGTACAACCTGGAACATGTCCTAGTCTAGTGGGAGGTGTCCCTGCCCATGGTAGATGGGTTGGAACTTTAAAGTCTTTTCCCCAAACCATTCCATTATTCTACAATCCCTGATGCTGTCTGCTAGGGGCCTCATCTGCACCAGGTTAAAGCCTCAGATCACATACTGGTGGTGCCTGTGTGTGTATGCCATTTTTTCATAATGGTAATAATGGGACACCGACCAGTTATTACTAGAAATACTGTCCAGATCTGCCAGGTTTAAAAAAAATAGCTGAGCATCATGCCAAGTAATAAATGCAGTCAGGCAAAAAAAGGAGATGCAGCCTCAACTCTGTCATAGTTCTCTGTGCCTTTTGCATGCAGGTGCCGCACCATTAGATGTGAGCACAGTGCACTAGCCTGTGCTGAGCTGTCAGGCCAAAGGCAGTCCCACCCCGGTGGCCTGGGCTTCAGCTCAGACTGGTGCAGGTACAGGGTGGATGGCTCACAGCAAATGCTGGGTCCCTGGTGGTAAGTTGCAAGTGGAAATACAACTATGTTCCAAATAATTTCCTAACCTTCAGACAGTCCAGGATTTAAATTACGTGAGAGCAACATTGCTTAGTCATTATACGAAGTCAAGTAGAGGGATCTCCGCCTGTTTTTCCCTTCCACAGTCACCATTGCAATACTACTTTAGGACTTCTAGTAAATACAGGCTTTGGAGACAGAGTTAGGAAAGCCAACTCAGTAACAAAGGATGCTTCAGACAAGAACTCCTTATTGCTAACTCCTTGCTGCTTAAACCGGGAGATAACCATTCCATAAAATGCCTAGAAAATCATGAGGCACTGTGTTCCTGGAATTTTCTCTTTTATTCACAGAATCACAGAATAGTTTGGGTTATAAGGGACTTCTAGCAGCCAATTAGTTCAATCCCTCTGCCATGGGCAGGGACACCTTCAACTAGACCAGGACCCAAGTACCTTATAGTACAAATTTAACAGTCATCAGGAGTAAATACATATCCAAAAGCAATATTGAGTGTATTCCTCACACAAAAGCCCACTACTGTATGTGTCTTGCCATCATTAAGCTCTGACACTGTTCTGGTCGTATCTACAGAAGCTATCCAGTATGAGAGGAAGCTCCAAGGGCAAATCCAGCCTTTGCGGACCCATACAGGGCTAGATACTATGGAAATGAATTGCTAACACTGCTGACCAGCTCCATTGTTTAAAGCAGCGCCCTCTCAGACTTCAGCAATAATTCAACAGTGAAATAAACAGCTCTGATCAGATAGCCAAGGAAATTAGATAAAGAGCACAATAGCTGTGAAGATAGGAATATTTCATGAAGAGTCATATATCAGTTTATTCCTGAGTTAAATCCTTTTTGATTTCTCTTTGTTTACACCTCACATCTGTATGACAAGTCAGAAAGAAAGGCAAAAATCTTTTCAGATAGACTCTGTTTCCCCCCAGGATGACATGTGCATGCTACCTTCATGACTTTGAGCTCGGCCATCTCCTTATGACTCCTTCATTTTACTTACTTTGAAATAATTACTGTGTTTCAGGACATAACAATTTCCTCAAAGCTAGTTTTTATATTTTAGTGTGCTCCCGGGATACTAAACTATTCAAAAGTGCTCTTTTCCTCTGCGTCTGTTCCCACAGAAGTCCAAGGCAACTCCTTTGAATCTCAGGACAGCAGCTTTGAAATTTTTCTCGTCCTGTTGCTTTGAACATAAGCAGGTTAAACCCAAGATTAGCACTTATTTTATACCTTCACATATTTATTTCTTTCAAAAGAAGTCATTTAATTAAAAAAAACCAAAACAAACAAAAAAATTACACAATGCCTGGATACAATGAGCTTAATGGGGTCACCACATTGTTTTAATAGGATACTTTCTAAAAATGTTACTGAGGGGCCAAACATGGTTGCTCTGGATGAAAGAAGCTGCAGGCAGCAGGAGTAAGTATTCAGTGCTGGGAAAGAAGTAATCTCAAAGTAATCTCCATCCTTGCTAAATGGGGCTACTGTGGAATTCAGGATACGCCATGCACATAGTTGGCTATAAAACTCTTCAGATCATCCAGCTCTGCCTCTCCCCTAGAGCAAACAATTCTCTTTGCATTTCTTGTTGCTCTTATCAAAGGTAAATAGGCTGGGTATTTCATAGTACTCTAGGGTTTTTTCAGGTTATTCTTAAAATACCTGGTCAAGCCAGAGGACCCCATTCCAGGGAGGAGAGGCTGTTCTCTTTATTAGTTTGGGGGGCTACTTTTCAAGCTAACACATTGTGAAAGGTATCTTTTCTCAGATAATTTTGAGAGGTAGGTTGATACCAAGCTAAAACATACCTATCTGGGTTTTATAACCATTATAAATAATTTCAGTATCTGATTGGTTATCATAAATTCAATATTGAATAATTACAAATTACTAAATTTAATGAAAGAGACAAAAAAAAGGCACCTTTCACTGATGATACTGAACTACTGGTTTTCCTTTGCCTTTTTATGGACATGTTATGCAGTTGATGGCCAGGCATTCCAGCCCAGCGTTCCGCTTTCAGTTTGTCACTATATGTCTTAGGAAACTATGCTTTGAATAGCACAAATAATACCTACCATGGAATAAAAAGCCAAATACGTTACAAGTTTTAGTTTAAAAGTAACCGCAGAAATCTAGAAAACTTTCAAAGTTATCCCCTCCACCTCTGACTTGTGGATGAGGATCTTGCTACCTCGGCTTCAAGGATATGGTATTTATTCCCGGTCAGAGTATCCTATCCTGACTTCCCTGGATTTGAGGACTTACTACCTGCAGCATTCTTATGAGCAATATTATGTTTTAATCATCATTAATTATTCTCAATCCTAATTTATCTTCAGTAAAGTATTTTTAGGGAAATTACCTTAATTTTTTCCCCCGAACTCTTCTACAGTCTACAGGAAGGACAATTTGGTTGCAGATAGGAGAACTTCAAGATGGAAGTGGTTTAGGCTTTTCTGAGGTCATGAGCAAGTCTTAAGCATTGTATAGAAGTCCCAAAAATGTTCTCAGGCTTAGCCAGACTCTTTTCTCTCCAGCTCTCCAAGAGTAGATTCTCTTCCTCCTCCTTTACGAATTGCAAATAGTGAGAATCTATGCAGAAGTAGCAAATATCAAGCTTGTGCTGAATTGTCATTTCCAATCATAATGATAAATAAGTTGATAATAAACTCTCTTATTTGCTCCAGTATAAGTGTAGAGTAAATTAATTAACTTTAGTAAAGTTTTTTGGAAATACATCACCGTAACTGAGCCAAAGATTTGACCCCATTTCTTGATGACATTACACCAAAAGAGAATGCCTTAATGTGAAAAATCTAGAAAACCCACAGTATTTCCGCTCAGATATAGTAAATGCAAAGTACTTTATAAAAACACTTGAAGTACTGCTTAAGCACTAGAGTGAAAGTCACAGGCTTTATTTCTCATTTGTGCAGGAGTAGCAGAAATCAGAATCTAGTTTGTTGTGCTTATTAGTAAAGGGATGAGCAGAGGTACTCCCTTTAGTAACAACTGCAAATACAGCTTCTCCAAATTCCATGGCAAAATTCTTAGATGAAAATAAGATTTAAAGATAGTTTTAGATGAAAAGTGTGAACATTTAACAGTGATAATTATTTTTATTTTTTGACAAGTTCCTATTACAAGAAAGTTTTGAATATATTTTGTAAACACTTCACTATAGCCAAATCCTGCAGCTCTTACTTGGGTAAGGTGTTGCAGTTGGGCCAGCAGGATTCATTTCACAAATTCATGCATCAGAACTAGGCACCAAATGCATTTAGGATTTGTAGCACAAAAGTCTTCACGATGCTGTTTATTCTTTTAAAAAACCCTCAGCATATCAACAGGAACGCAGAGCATATCTTGGGTTGCATCATTAGCTTCAATTTCAGGAATTACTAAAATCCCCTAAGCTACAATTTGTCATGAATCTCATTCTTGGGAAATCCTTTAAAGGAACTGTTAAAGTAATTAAGCTAGTGTCCTCGATTTAATCTTTAAGGCTGCCTCGCCAACATTGAGTCACTGTAGTCTTCTAGGTCAGACAGGAAAAGAATTGACGTCATTGCAAAACGCCACTGCGTAAGTATCTCTGAAAAAAATGGCAGCCAAGTGTACACAGTTGGATAATCAGATGCTGTGAATAACAGGCTGCTCAACAGGTGAGCTTAGGAAATTTGGCACTCCAGAGCTGAACCAAGTGTGTCCTTTTGCGGATGATAAAAGATCCTCAATACACTTTCTCTGACATAACATATTTAGCAAACTTATCAAGATGTTTCCTCTGTCCAGAAAGTCAACCAGCCTATTAGGAATGATAATTTGGCACACAATATGCTCGAGGGACAAATACGATAAGGGATGTTTCATACAAAGGGGCTTCCACTACTAGCCAGTTATGTCAATCTGCAGCTAAAAACAGAGCAGCATAAAAATAAACTTTAACTCTTCACCCTGAGCAATTAAGCTGTTTTCTAACAAAATAAGCACATCTTAAAGAGGCACCAGGAAAGAAGGCTACAGCTCTGCTGCTGTGTTTACTCTTGAAAAGTCAAAACCAAGCATTTAAGCTGGGCACTGCATTCTAGATATTTTCCCATTCAACATTTAACATCTCCAAATTTCAGATGAACAGAAGCAGAGCCACGTAGTTCAAACAGAGACCTCAGTTTTCTCAAAACCTGAAGATCCTTCAGACCTGAACTATTCCCGTTAAGACTCATTTTTAGAAAAGTCACAAACAGGAAGTGCATGTGCTGTTGTCCACAGGCAAATGGAGGGAGAATAAAGCTGTGTTTAGGCACACACTAACCTTGAACCTTATCCCAGTGACTTGTACCTGCCCCAACACTAATCAGAAGGCTTTTCTCATGACTAGCAAAAGCCCACATCCTTGCAGTGATTTGAATGATTCAGAAATATATCTAGCTCTGGCTGTCCAAAGTCCTTACCTTAGTCCCCAATATAGCCTCATTGAAGCTCAGAAATCCTTCCTATGGCAGAAATTAAAAGAGCACATATTTGTTCTTTAAATATAGCAATGGTTCTGGTGTTCACTTTATCTCTAAGAGCTTTATCTGTATAACTATAAAGCTACCACTGTTGGAGTTATCCTAAACCTAAGCCCAAACCCAACTCAAAGCCCACGTAACTCATGGCTATCACAAAATTCTTCAATTTGTTGTTCACCCCAGTACTTCCTGCAAGACCAATGTTACAGCATCCAGTAACAATCTCACTTCTTCTTTCTTCTTTTACAGACAATTTAAACTTACTATAATTTAATGGTAACCCTATGAAATCTCTCCAGTACAAGAAAACTTCCTCTGTCAGTATGTAGAGGAGCTGTGACTCTAGCTGTGACTCTAGCACAAACACACATCTTCCATTTTGAGAAACTTCACCTAGCCCTAGCTTGAAACCAAGATTTTAAAATTTTATACTTTAAAACTTGCCTTAAAATATTCTCATTTGTCAGACTAAACCTTCAGTCTAGCACTGCAGGACTTGTAGGATCCAGCAGTGAACTGTCTTCACACTTGTGATGCTCAGGGCTAAGACATAATCATCGCTGAGTGCCTCTGAGCTTGCAACATAAACAGTGGTAAAAAAAACATACTTCAAAGCATATAGCTCTGCTTACTCTTCCATCATCTTTATAACCAGGCTACAGTCACACCCTGAGGTTAGAGACTGTATCCAGGACAGACTTGATTTTATTAATGGACATGCAGAGTTACAGTAGCATGAAAACTAAGCCAAAAAAGGTGAATGAATGCTGAGTTCTTGCACAAACAAAAGTTTGTTGTGCTGTACCTTACTGTACAGTTAGAGTTGGGCACAACGGGAGATGAAAAGATTGCTTTATCACTGAATTTTACAATACCTGGAGGTCTATGATGAAGGCAGGCACTCAGAGAGATGCCTGAAGTGGATAAGATGCAGATTGGTGTTGAAACAACCAGCACTGACAGGGTTGGGCTTAATGGGCTATAAAATTGGGGCTAGAACTGGCTGAAGCAGAAGGTAGCATGCAAAGCTCAGCAAAGGCTGAAAGCAGTAGCAAAAAACTTCAAATGTCTTAATATGGAGTGTGTCAATCATGCCTAAGTTAAGCATAGCATTGAAGAGGGAGACTGAATTAAGGAGAGTAGGAACTAAAACGCTAAAGTGATTGCAGGATCCTGCAGGGACAGGTTATGATCACCTTAAAGCAGTGACCAAATGCAAAGATGGATTGAGTTTCTGGTTTATGACAATGACAAAATAGTTACATACAAATATAAAACTACCCAGAGTATGTTTACTGTTAGGGCGGAGGCAGCAGATTTGCCTAGTGTCCCACATAGATTTCCACAATTCACTGTCTGAACTTGTAATTAGAAATCCTGTAGCTTTCAGAGGATGCAGAAACAAACAAACAAACAAACAAAATCAAATAACTGATTAGGCTGATTATCTTAGCTGTAGCAGCTTGGGCCCTGAGCCCTACTCCTCACCCCAATACTTTCATTGTGCCACAGAGATTTCCAGCAGTCACAGAACTAACAACGAAGTAATTAATACTGGTCTCTCTAACTCTTTCTCTAGTTCTGTAGGTTTTGCAAGATCCAACAATAAGGCCAGCTCTGTCTTGCCCCCTACCCTGAAGGAAAACGTTTTCCCCAGACAAAATGCTGACCTTGCCCATACAACAGTGACTCACAGTACTAACAAGAACCCAGTTGCTTCTGCCTGCTCTGGCCCTTATCCTCGTGGTGCCAGTCTTGCTCTTCCTTCCCCGGTGTAGAAGCAGTTCTCAAAGTGGGATACAGTTTCTTACGAGGAGGACTGAATAAGACCATGGACTCCAACAGTGAAATTGAACAATCCCCCCTTGATTTTGCCTCTCCACTAATTTCCACGTTTAGTTTCCTTCTCCTCCTTTCTGGCTCCCCAGGTCTGTCCTCTTTTCCAGCTCTGCAGCATTCTCATCACACAATGTTGATTCAGTGTGCATAGCAGAGCACCAGGTGAGTTAGGACAGAGGAAGCTTCACTACATGGTTTTGGCAGCAGTGGATTTGTTCCTTCCTTCATGTCTCTCTTCCCTTTCCTCACCTCTGCTTTCTAGGTGTCGGGAAATCGCAGGGCAGCAGCTGCCCCAGCCCTATGGGGCCAGTGATTTGCCCAGGGGATGCTCAGGGTCATCAGGACAGTCAGAACATCAAGACACATGCTCACAGGTCATGCTTCCGTGGGAAGGATGACTCCTTTTAATATTTTTGGCATAAGCAAGGAACTCAGTGACCAGAGGTGCTTGGTGCCAAATCTGGCAGTTCTGGTGCTGCAGTGGCTGCAGGCACCAGGGGAGGCAGACAGGCAGGCTGGAGGCTCTGAACTGACCTGGTCCCCAGGGAAGCATAGAACTGGTTATCAGTTAAGTTTGCGTATCCCCACCATGCTACAGTGTGGAGCTTCAGGAAGAGGGTGCAAAGTTTCTAGAGCTAGAGGCACTTGGATTTTTCAGCAGCGGAAGGCAGTCCTGGGTACAAGAGAGGCTGGATGTACAGGAGCAGGATCCACAAGCAGTCACACACAGATATGCAGGGATGACAGCTGGAAAGGTGGGGAAGTGTGCCAAACTATACAACAGAAGTGAGAACTTAGTTTGGAAAGTTTGCATTTCTCTATTAGGAATTATTCTTGATTGGGGGATAATCAAGAACATCAGTGACTGACACTGGGGTTTCTGATCCACGACAAGCACCTTGTGCAATCACAAACAGGTTTCCCTATGTTGCATGTATAGAGCAGCTACCTTAAAGGATACAGGAGAACCACCTTTACTTTGTAAAGAGGTGTGAGGTAATTAACAGAAGACTGCAAGTTATAGCCAAAAAGCAGCCAATCCTATTTACTTCAGTTTATGAGAATATTATTCAGCTATCCCTAAAAAATAACATACACTTATATCAGAGTTTTCAACCAAAGAACTCCTCGAAGCTTTTGCAGTTTTGATGAAGAAATGATTAAAAACACTTAAGGTTTCATTTCAAATATGACAGCTGAAAAACAATAAGTCATAAAGTATATGAAATATGTCTTTAGTTATATTGCTCAGTGCTTTCAAGTGATTCTTTTACAACACAGATATCTGATAAGTTGTTGTTTATGTGAACTTGTGCTCTGATAATCCAAACAGACTTTTTTCCAGTTGCCTTTAATATCCAAAGCAGGGTGAAAGCATTGTAAAACTCAGGCACAGTGAATTCTGGCCCTCTCATTTCCAGTTTGTACGAGGAGACTGGAAGGTAAAGATGGGTGTAGTGATAATAAAGGCATCCCTGTGAGAAGGTGCCACAAAGGTGGTGAAGCCATGCGCAGAGAGTGGCTGAGATTTATGCTCAAAGCCTCAGCAACTCTCCTCTAAGGAGACCTTTAGGAAACCAGGTCTGAAAATACTGTGTAAACAAAGCAAACAAAAGACAAATTCTAATGCAGCTAACTTTGTCTCTAAAAATAAACAGACATTAGCCCTTAGCCTCATCCTTAACTAATGAAGCAGAGTTCTTCCTACAAATAGGTAAATACATGAGTATTTAGCAGGAAAGATGTTCTAATTTTCAAGAATAATCTACTAGACTTGGAAAAAGAGATAGCCAGAGTACAAAGAGAAACAAGCCCTTTTTAATGAAGCTCATGATGAGTCTGGAGCAAAAGTCTGATTGAGAAAGGCTGACGGTGCTGGAGTTGTTTAGCCTAGAGAAAAGGAGGCTGGGCAGGGTAGTGTGGTGAACAGTGATCTTATGGCTCTCTACAACTACCTGAAAGGAGGTTGTAGAGAGATGTCAGTCTCTTTACCCAAGTAACAAGTGATAGGCCAAGAGGAAATGGCCTCAAGTTGCACCAGAAGAGGTTTAGATTGGATATTAGGAAAAATTTCTTCACGGAAGGAGTTGTCAAGCATTGGAATAGACTGCCCAGGGAAGTGGTTGAGGCACCATCCCTAGAGGTACTTAAAAGATTTGTAGATGTGGCACTTGGAGACATGGCTTAGTGGTGGACTTGACAGTGAGGTGTACAATAGGACTCCGTGATCATAAAGTTCTTTTCCAACCTGTATGATTCTGTGATTCTATGGTTCTATAACTTTGAGCATTCCAAGCAAGACAAGACATGACAAGACACAGTGTCCAACGCTGGCTCTCCCTTGGTGGCTGTGCATGTCAATCCACAGTCTCTTCTTTGTCTGGCACCTCACCAAGCACCTTATTTACATGCCAATGATTTTCACCCTATTCAATCACAGATAATAAGGCTGCTTGGTAACAGAAAGGGATGGCCATTTAAAAAGGCAAGCATTTATTTTTCACTAACAAAAATGTAAATATCTACTGTCATTTTAAAGCACTGTAGGAGGGGAGGAATAAGTGTGAGTTATCAAAAGACTAGAAATAGCTGTAAAACTTGGGCCAGTCTGTGTCTCTACCACAGAATATAAATTGGCAGTGAATGTGAATGAGAAGGCTCTGAAGAGCCATGAGTGAAATCTCTTCTGCTCAAATTTTGAGCTAAGATTCTCATTTCCATATGTCTTAAAGGTCACAAATTTTCTCCCAGGAGATTCCACAGCTTCTACTTTTAATTTCCATTTATTATGTTAACTGTTAAGCAAGGCACGTAGGCAAATGCATTACTTCCTTCTCACCCTTGTGCTTGATCAAAATTTCAATCACCCTGAAGGGCTTTTCAGATCATTCTGATGGTCACTTGGCCAATCACACCAGCAATTACTTCTACTGCATCAGTTCCCCTCCTTGAAAGGTTAGCTTGGCATTCCTACTTCAACTACTGTGCAAACTGTCTTCTTAGGGAAGCAAGAACAGGCTTGTCCAAAGGACAAGCATGAACTTGTATGCTTAGCAACCCTTCCTTTCCTGTTCTCCCTCCTTCCCCCGTTAGCATTGCACTTTACAGTAGCAGAAATCTGAATTGTGAACCGCTTAGCTCCTGGGAAGAGTTTGTAGCAGATCAGGTAAGTAGTGTTTACCTCTAATTAAAACCTTAAATACTACAAGGGACTGTCTGGCCACATTATGGATTTGCTCTTTGGAACTGCAGCATCTCAGAACTTCCTCCAGGAAATATTTTTCCAGTTGAGAGTCTCCAGAAACTGCCATAAACAGCTATAATTCAAACACACATTTTATATAAAACCCACCACTGTTTCCAAACTTTTCTTTAGATTTTGGAAGTAATTAACAACTCTTCTAAAATCAGCTGAACAAATGTCCAAACACATTTCTATAGGTTTTGGAGCCTCGCAGTTTCCTTATTTTAATTTATGATTTTTCAAAAGGCTTCATATTTTCAAATAGTCATTTTTGTTCAGGTGTTTGTAGAAGACATTGGTAACATTTGAAAGAGCAGGCAAGCTTATAAAAGCAATTTTGTTTACAAGGCAGTTCCAGGTTAAGAAACTAAAGCAGAACAGAGTGCTTCTGGTGAGAAACTTTGCCTTTTTTGTCGCTGTCATTTGCCGTCATACTAGAGGAATGCCTCTTATGGCGGAAAGCCTCTGCTTGGCTGGCAGAGTACATTATGTACAGTCAGGGTACTGCATCCTGGATTCTCATACCTTTTCCGGACCTGCCAGCTTGGCTGCCAGCCTGCAGTAATAGGAGGTGCTCAACTAATTGCTAACAACAAGCAGTACTTTCTGATCTTTAATGGCTGGTAGATGAAGTACAGTATGTGCTGTAAATTGCATTCCTTATTCAAAAGGAGAAACTGTCCATGCAGGGAATATAAGGCAAGCACAAAAGGCAACTAGGCAAAACCAGGTTTTGCTCACAGACCTCCAGTTTTCTAACTTTACCTCAATATTACTTCAGTTTCACCTGAAGTATCTGACAGTGACAATTTCAAAAGAAAATAGCTAGCAATAGCATTGATTGACGAACTCCTAAGAATCTCAGCTTTACAGCAGACAGTAGGTAAGCCTGTCAGAGATCTAAATAAAATAGATGAATGAATGCATCCGTCTGTCACATGTGCATTGTGTGCAACAAAAGTAAATTTAAGTTAAGCTAAGGATGTTTTAAGAGCAAGTGTGCAAAGCTGAGCTTCTGAATAGGTATTATGTGCTATCAAGGACTCATTGTTTAGCAGATCCTATATCTAACAATACCTCATTGTGAAGGCTCCGAAGATCAGTGCATTAAATACCAGTTTTTCAGACCCCTTCACATTTTCAGTGTCTTCCAGTGCTGCAAACACTTGGATATTCCTGCTACACTCCTACCTGTATATGTGTCTATTGGCTGTCTCTGTGCTGTTCTGGGAATGTGAGAAATAGCTCAAATCAACGGGTTCAATTCTTCAAGAATTTTATTCTCTCCCATTCCAAAGAAATCTTCTTTTTGGGATATTGGAAAGCTACTACACACATGAAAAAAGAAATCTGGATTTCATGAGTGATTCCACCTGGATAGCTATTTCCAATGGAGACTGAGAGAAATAGCACTGTGTAAAGGCCATGGGTTAGCATGCATTTAGAAGTCCAGGCTCTGTGCATGCAACTGGTGGGAGGATAT
This sequence comes from Neopelma chrysocephalum, assembly GCF_003984885.1. Classification (NCBI taxonomy): domain Eukaryota; kingdom Metazoa; phylum Chordata; class Aves; order Passeriformes; family Pipridae; genus Neopelma; species Neopelma chrysocephalum. Next base: position 16,325,902 of record NW_020897689.1, read on the forward strand.
GGCCTTCTGAAGAAGGAGAGATTCCAGTTCATTATGTTGTATGTAGGAAGTGGCTTTATGCTTTGCTGTCAGGAGCCCAGGGGGGCAAGTACGGCTTCCTACTGACAACTAAAGTACGTGAACATCATCTGATTATCAAAAATGAGTGGAAGACTGATGACAGAATCAACATCAGAGTGGCATCATGATGCAGAAGTGCCAGTTGAGAGATGTCCACACCTCTACTGCGGAGAAGGTGAGACCTAATTCTGGATTTGTAAAACCAGTGTATTCAATTGCAGTAAACATTTAATTCTCAATAATACCAAGAGGAGATGCGTTTATGGGGCAGATCTCTGACACAAGTGGTACTCGTGGGGTATCAACAGCTCTCCCACCCTTTGAGGGTAAATAAAATAAAGATCTGCAATTTCCTTCTGGTACAGCCTCCAGCAAGTGACCCCTTGGGGTCAGGTTGGAGGAGGAGAGGAAGGCAGAGTGAAGGGGGGGTAAAGGGGTGTGTGAAGGGGGAGGAGGTCTTTCAAACCATTGCTTGGAGATGTCAAAGGAATGCTTTCGTGGCTTTGGCAGCTCTCTAAACCTTTTGCAATGTACAGAGAATCTGGTGGTTTTCAGAGAAAACTAAAACTACTGCTCCTTTTTCGGGTAAAGAAAGGTGAAAGATTACAATAAATGTCCCTCACCCTCCATTGAAAAGTAATAGCTAATAAATGTTATACAGCAAGTTTGACATAAAAAATTCTCTGGGCTTGTCTCCCAGGCTAGTTATTTTCAGGTTTAAATCCCAGATTTCAGAAATTTGAATGTCTGTTCCATCTATGGGTTACATTGTACCAATGCAGAACATGCAATTAGCTACCAGCACCATAAAAAGAGGAAGCATTGTAATCTAGTTTTGTCATTGGATAACAAATCAGCTTGCTGGCAGTTTGAGTTAACTAAGCTCATCTGGGTTTCTGAACAGCACAGTATTTAGTATATCCCCCATAAAAAAGGTATCCTTTCAATCAAAACCTGTACATTTTACACATACGACGATGTTCAAAAGGCATGTCTGTAAAGCACTGTAAGTCAATGCAGAACATGGTCACATCAGCTGTGAAATCAGCCATATTAAAGCACAATTAAGGTTAAAGATGTTTTCTTCATGTGCATATTCTAGTGCTCGTCACCATGTCAAGCTAATTAATTTACAAAGCTCCTCCCATTTATAAAAATTTCCTGTTCCAGAAAATCAATATAGTAGAGATACTGCCAATTCCCCCATCCTCACTCCCAGCAGCCTTACATTAGTGTGAAGAAGGAAAAAAAGAAAAAAGTCCGAACCTGCCTGTGTTCAAACTTGTCAATCCCCAGCATTCGAGTGTTTCCAAAGAGATTTTACTTCCAGATTATAACTGGTGAGAGATTTGACTCTGAAATTGACCCCAGAGCAACGTAACATTTAAGCTCAGTACCAGTTTTGAACTGTAATTTAAAATGAAATGGCAGTCTTTCAGAGCTGCTCAGCTCTGCAAGCCAGCCAAGAGTTTTCCAGTTTAGGCTAGCTTAGAATGGTTCTGATTGTGATTTAAATTTTATCAACACAGAAATGCTCTCCACTGTGTCTCCATATGGCATTCAGTGGCCCTGAATTTCTGGCACTCTCCTTTCCCTCAAAATTGTAGAGCTTTGATCTGATTAGCTCTAACTGATCTCGATAACTACTAAGATCTAGTTATTTCTTGAATTCATTGCTTGGAGATCAAACATTACATCACAAAACTTAATCCTGTTTCAAATGAAGCCAAGGACAAAGCTCCCATTGACTACAGTGCGTGCAGGATAAGGCCATAAATCCTTGAAAAACTGAGGGTCCAATTTTCACATTAAAACATAATGAACTTAATAGTCATGGATTTAAAGACTGTTACATTTTGCATCTTGCATGAGATTCTATAGCAGGGTTACAAACACTTCTGAAACTTTGATGCTCTGAGGGAGAGTCATTTTCTGGGAGCTCCCATCATTATCTATCGGGCTAGTACACAAAATACACAATGGAAGTGATACTGCCCTGATGGCAAACAATGTCTTTGGAAAGCTTCAAACAATTTCTCTGTAAACAACTGATCAGGGTAATTACATTTTCTAATCTGAAACGGTGCTGTGACATTGTTTCAGGTAACACATGAATCATGCTAAAGGGTTTTCCTCTGCTAGAGCTGGCTACCTTATCTAAGCAAGCTCTCCTCTAAGGATGGAGACCTAAGCCTGATGAAGTATTGTACTGGCACTGCAGATAGGGGCTCCACCACCTGCCCCCAGGATTCCTGCAATCCACTGCTACTGTTAGGCAGACAGCTCGCCAGGTGATTAGAAAACATAGGAAACAGCGGAGCTGTGCCTAATGCCTCATGATCCCAACTCATTTTCTTTAGAAGATGAGGCGTTAGATGGCACAACTTTGCTGCATATCTGGGTCCAGGTGAGAGAGCTGCAGCTTCCCTTAGCAGAAGGCAAACATGGCCTTGATGACTTTGCACTTGCTAATGAACACAAATGATCTAAAACACAAGTGTGTGTTCCACAAACTCTCAGCTAAATTGCAATGTAATAATGTGGCTGTCAAATCCTCACCACAACATGGGATTGTGTTAACAAACTAGTTCAAGTATATTACACAAATCATGAGTAAACACTTGCAGAAGAAGCAGCTCTAGCTTTCTGGTTTGTTTGGTTTTGTTTTTAACAGCAGTTTCAATAAGGAAACTGCAGTATGACCTGCCACTGCCGTATTCTTTTATTCTTCAATCTCTTGTCATAGATGCAATCTGTACACTGTTAATTTTTGTTATCATTGCCTTGGATATCTACCAGCTATGATTGTGATGATTAAATCAGTATTAACTTAATTACAAAGGGCTTTACTCAAGATAAACAGTAAAGAAGTGATCCAGAACAGTGAGAACTCCAGTGCTGAGTGAGGACGTCTGGCAAAGGCCTTTCAGATGCTCCAAGCCATCTTTTTTAACTCACATAAGTTTCTTTTTTGTTGTTTTTAAACTAGATGTGTTGTTTTTGTCAAATCCCAGAAATTAGATCAGTCTATCACCTCTGAGTCTGACCCTTGAAACCTATCAATGCCTTTGGCCATCTTTGCTGTTGCCAGAAGGTACATTTTCCATTTCACTTCAAACTTGATGCCACTGGTGGTCTGTCATGAATCAGGCTCTGAGGCTTTCCCTAGTTTCTTCCTCACAGTGCCATAAGCAAAGGACATCAGGATTTGGTGCACTTCCTATGTTTATCTCCTGCTCTAAGGTTTTCCCATTCTGCAGGATGAACACATGGTCATTCATACAATTATGATGGAGGGAACCATTTCATTCCATCTCTGCTTGCCTTTTTTATTCCCCCTTGCAAAATTTAGTTATAATTTAGATATTGAATCTGTCCTAGATGAATTCAACAGCAGAGCTCTCATAGATTTTAATATGAATTTGAGTCATTTTTTAATTCAGATAGTGGTCATATATTCCTGACACAAAAGTTGACAACCTAGCTTTTTAAAATGTCCTCAAAAAATCTCAAACATTTTTGAGAGTACTGCATAGTAAATGTACATAAACATATGTGATGAGACAGCAAGGAACCATTTCAGGATTTCAAGTGAAAAGCTGAGAGTTTTACACAAATTACACAAGATTTGCTTTAAATTTTAGGACCTAAACTAAGTTTTTTAGAGACTGTGAACTGTATATTCAGCTGTTTGATACACAGCCTGTGGCCAACCACTATCTATTCTCCAGGGAGAAGTCAGGAAGAACTTCCACCAGGTGTGCAAATGTCCTGGTTTTCCTCAAAGTCCTGCCTTCTCAGTAGACTCCACTAGATTCCCCTGAATACTATTAACAGAATAGGACACACGGCATTCAACATAAAATTCAGTCCTGAGATTTTTTTTCTGCTGCTTCTGATAAAAAGACAATACTGTCTCATAATGAATATTTCCTAATTTGTTATGCACATATGTCCAGAAATGTCTCTTGTTTTCCAGTAAAAGGAGAAAAAGCTGCTATTACACCCTTTCTCACTTTCAAGATCTGAAATAGGGTCCTGTTTATGACACATTTCATAGCATCATAGAATGCTTTGGATTGGAAGGCACCTTCAATATCGACTAGTTCCAAACCTCCCTACCATGGGACACCTTCCACTAGACCAGGTTGCTCAAAGCCCCATCCAACCTGGCCTTGAATACTACCAGGGATGGGGCATCAATATTTCCATTGCAGGTCATGGTGAAATAACTGATACCTTCTGGTGGCAATGTCTCATATCCTAATTTCTCGTATGCCAATTCTTGTATGATATTTCTTGGGGTTCAGTTGGGTTTTTTCTCTTTTCTTTTTTCTCTTTTCTTTTCTTTTCTTTTCTTTTCTTTTCTTTTCTTTTCTTTTCTTTTCTTTTCTTTTCTTTTCTTTTCTTTTCTTTTCTTTTCTTTTCTTTTCTTTTCTTTTCTTTTCTTTTCTTTTCTTTTCTTTTCCTTTCCTTTCCTTTTCTTTTGTAAACTTTCCCCAATTATTGCATACTTTCTCTAGAGGTTTGAAAATAACATTATTAGCTTTGTCTCCTTTCTGTTCATTGTTATTTTCTTCATTTTGGCCAGTGAGACAACCACTTGCAGTCCTCTCTGTTGCTTTTTGGCCTAACACAGGGTAGTGTGCTCTTCTGGAGAGTTAGATGTACCTTCATCTGCAAACCACCTGATAAATCCTATCTGAGACTAACTACTTTCATGCAGTAAAAAACATTATAAAGCACAGAGATTCTGTGGTGCAGAGTCAAACTTAAGGGATGCAGTCTAGTTTCTTGTCCATGGGCTTCTGACAAAAATCAGAAAGTTAGAACTCAAAGACAGACACATAGAAAAGACCTTCCTCTGGAGGAAAGGTTGATGGATTTGCTGATATACACCATATATCCAGAAACTTCGTAAAGTTCAACAGAACAGATACAAGGTCCTTTACATGGGACAGAAGAAGCCCCTGCAACACTACAGACAGGAGATTGACTGGGAGGGAAAGCAGCTCTGCAGAGCAGAACCTGAAGACGAGTCAGCAGTGCGCCCTTGAGGCAACGAAAGCTAAGCACATGCCAGGCTGCCTTAGCAGAGAGCAGCCAGCAGCTGTTCCCTTCCAGTGAGATCACATTTGGAGTACTCTGCCATGTCCTCTCTCATGTTTCCCAGTAAAAGGCACTAACATGTTAGACCAAGTCCAGTGGAGGACCACCAAGGCTGTGGGACATGACATTCAAGGAGGGCTGAGGAAACTGAATTTGCCCAGTTTGGAGAAGGAAAGGCTGGGTGTGGGGGACAATCTTATTGTGATCTTCAGCTGCTTAAAGGTCTCCTACAGGCAAGATGGAGTCAGACTTGTCTCAGAGGTGTGCAGCCAAAGGGCAATAGGCAGTGGCCACAAGCTGCATCCAGGGAAATTCTCAGCAAGTGTAAGAAAAAAAAAATCAGCTGTGAGTGGTTAAACCCAGCTAGAGAGGCTGGGGAATCTCCACCCTTAGATACTTTCAAAACTTGATGAGGCAAGGCCATGAATAATCTCATCTGGCTTTTAAATCAGCCCTGTCTGGAGCAAGGGGTTGGACTGGGTGACCTCCAGGGGTCCTTTCCAGTCTAAATTATTCTATAAATAAGGTAGAGATTGTAAGGAAAAGGACCCAAATCAGATTCAGGAGGGGCATGAGTCTTTCCTGTGTTGAGAGGAGAGAACAAGCCTGCAGGCTGTTGCTACTGCTGACCTTTTTAAGAGCTGGATGATTGAAAATCACTTCTGGATGCAGTAGAGCGTGTGTTCCTGGCACAGCGCTTGCATTGAGCCATTCCCAGGTTTCTCTAAGCAGTGGCCTTATCTGGGTGGAGTACTGTCAGTCAGGCATTTTTTCCTTCAATTTTGCCTCACCCCTTGCCATCACAGTGTGTTAAACACAGCCTGTTAAAAGGACTCCACAGACTTCCACACTCCAGGAACAGAAACGTGATTTTTGCAATAATTTTAATATTGTTTAATATAATTTCTTGGGAAATAATTTCTACCTTTGACGATGGAAGTGTTGCACAAGTGAAATGACCAGTTACACACAAATCCTACATCTAACCTGAATAAGAACACTGGTCAGCAAGAAGAAACATATGGACTTGCACTAAAAGTATTCTCCTCTCTTTCTTTTAGCTAAAAATTATTTTCTTAAGATAAATATAGAGCCATACATTATTCAGGTGACTTCAGAAAGTTAAAGGCTGGAGTAACGACATTTTACCTGCTGGGTAATTAAACTGGTGGAATGTATGCTTTAATTTCTAATTATAAAATATTCTCATACATGCCTTAGAAAAGTTTTATTCCTCATCTGCCACTCACCCAACACACACAACCCCTCTAACCTGTATTGACTCAAAATATTGTACACTAATTAAAAAAAAAATAAAAAATTGAGTTTGGTTTTCAGACTAGTCAGTTGGAGGTGAAAATAATTTTCATCTTATAATACCTGTCCAACAGACTAATTAAGCTCTTTTCTTATCAAAAAGTATTGGAGTTTAGGTTTTCTTGCTGTAAGCAAGGGCGTGCAAACCTATGAGCAACCTTGTACATGAAAGTAGTTCTAGTAATGTAGCTTCTCTTGTGTTTGAATTGTTCCCTGCTGATGTTTCATAGGCTTGGGGCCTGTGAGAAGAGTTGCAACATATGGCAACAGTAACAAGAAAATAAATGCAATAGACATTTCAGGATCCTGCATGTTTCATGACCACTGTGTGACTCCATTTTTTTCAAGACCCCAAATCTTCACATTTGAAAGAAGCTGCTCATTTTTATCTCTCCATCATTTTGTGTTCAAGTATCACATTTCCTTATATTCAGAATTTGACATTGACATGCCCCAGTTAGTAATTTTCACTTGTAGGTAAAAGACGAGAAAAACACCTATGTTACAAAATTATCAGCAGGCCTGAGTATAGGCTAGAGATGAAAAATTCCATCCTCCTGTTCCTCATTCAGAATTTCAGACCACTGCCTTTTTGCCCAGGTGGAGCTCAAATTCCAAACCACCATGTTATACTTACGATGAGCCAGACTCAAGATATCTTGAGGGGGATATCTATAGGGGCTGTAACATCATACCTGATCTGTCCAGACTGTGGGAAAGGAAGCTCAGATCACATCACAGGGTAAGCATGATCCACCTTTCCCCTTAGTACACCACAGTTGGAAGCCTACACCCAGTGTGACCAAGGGCATGTATTGCACAGATGGCTGGCTGAGTCTCAAGGAGGATCATGGAAACAGCCTTACCTGGCCATGAAAGTAGCCTTAAGATAGTCCAAATCTCAACCACGATTACAAAATGTGCCCTCTGTTTAGCAGATGACCATTTAATGAACTTCATTAAAATATTTTCTACTTAATCAGTTTCATTTTCAGCTTGATTTTGGGTTCAGTATCCCACTAGTCCTTACTTATTTTCTTATAGTGAAGTACCTAGTCTCTGAAATATATTATGGTGAGCACTGTCAGACAGAAAACTGTCTTTGTTATTTTCAAGGAGACCAAAGTCTTAGCATTTTCTTGGCCATTAAACCTGGGAACTCAAAAAGGCATGCAAGTGTTACATGTGACAAGACATGGAAAGAAAAGATTGATGATGTTAGCTCACATGTCCTTAGGTCTTGCCTAAGAAGTCCAGCAAATCACACCAATTTTAGTACATGCTGCCACATCCCAGACCTTTTACACTGCATGGCAAAACTCCCAGTGATTTCAATAGAAATATGTTTTAATGCAAAGTTGGCAAGCTTGGAAAAAAATAAAATAAAGCAAAAGTATTTTTAAATCTTCGTGTCAGAACAAAAAGCATCTTAGAGGCTTTATATCAAAAGTGAAAACTGAGGCTGGAACTTAACTCCAGCTTCATGCGTACTTCTAACTTTTATGCCAGTATACTGACCAGTTTCTTTAAATACAATAGAAACTCTGTCACTTTGAAGATAAGCCCTCACAGTTAGCTTAAAACAATAATTCTGTACTTTCTTTCCTGTTTCTAGATTTATTTTAAGTATTAGTATAAAATGTCAGGGTCTGATAGCAGCCAGATCAGTTTGTATAAAAATCGACTGCCTGTTTGTAGTATATTACAGGCTATATTTGACACAGGAAAGCACTTAATCATGAATGCTATCTGCACACCACACCCATCTTTGTAAGTGCCTTATAAGCTAGATTTATCACTGTGAACTCAGACTGGATAGAGACAAGTAATAATGAATAATGCAAACCCCTTCTGCGGAGGTAGGGTTAAAGGTGTATTATCCACGATATGACTGTCAGACTACAGTTCAGAAGCCATGCTTGTATCTATCAGTGCCATAGAGGCATCAGGACTTCTTTTACTTTGGATTGATGTCCAGAGTACTGTTTCCCCTAGAGTCATCAGGCTCAGATAAGCATATAAATGTGAGAAGAATCTATCTCAAATACATGATCACATACCTTCTGTCATTTTAGGTATTTTAAATCTCCCAGCCCACTGTATTTGCACAGCGAAACTGACAGCCCTTCAATAAATTTAAAATAAAACCAGAAACCCTTTTGCCATGCATTAAATTTGATTTTATTTGACATGTCTAATTTTTTATCTCAGTTCTAGCTTTTGAGCTATAATGCGTCGCTTCTTGGATGTGTGGACTTCGGAAACATCCTGAAAAATGCGCATGTTATGGAGGGGATGGGACCTTCCTACTTTTCTCCGTTGGCTCATGCAAAGAGTACTGCTCCCTCCTTCGCAGGCTGCCTCTGTAGCCGTAACTGTTCCCTCTGTGGTTCTGTGCCTCTCACTGTGCAAAAGCTTTTCCAGGCTCATGTATATAGAGTCACCAGTGGAGGGGGAGCCAAGCCAGGGAGGCCAAACAACTTCAGCCATTCCCCCAGCTGACTTCTCCTGTCCTTCTGGTCTCCCCAACTCCTGAGAGCAGTACTTCTAGAAGAAGAAAAAGATTTAGGTGTCTGTAGGGGATGTGTCTCCTCTGGGCTGCCTGCGATACCCTGCCTGCTTCTTCCCTGCCACCACTGTGCCCTATGCCAGCCACCCCACAGGGGATGGAGGACACAGGGTTGCTCCAAGCGGCTGACACTGGACCAGAGATAGTATTCTCCCCTTGGCAGAGTGTGTCAAGAAACCAAAGTCTTTGCTAGCAAAAAAATTTTTCCCCAAAATGACAGTATTTGCAAAAACTAACTGGGGAGTAAGTCGTGCCAGTCACTTTGAGATATGTTGTGGCCATTCACATTTTTAGCATGAACTCACTGCTGAACACAGACAAAAAGAAGCTTCTTTATCTATTAATGACATCTGTTTACAGCAGCCAAGTTAAGAGTCACATTTTAAAACTGGAGTTCTTGGATATTGTCTTGATTAAATGGGAGAAATTTTGGCTGGGGTTTATTAGTATATTAGTTAAACCTAGCTTGATCACTTTTCATTATAGAGGAAAATAAAGCTTTTTACCCTCTGTATTCTCAAAACTTAAACAATACTTATTGGAATACTGCTAAACTCTCAAATGCATTGCAAGTAAAGGCATCCATGGGACTCTCAAGCATTTGTGAATCCCTTGAACAGGGAATCCACTGAAGCTACTGAAGCTATTGAGGAGTGTACTGGTCTATATTTCAGCAGTTTAAGAGAAATATTCATAAAAGTATTTTTTAGGTAGAACATTGTCTCCAGGAGAAAATATGCTGGAGTTTCCAAGGATTGGTTTTATATCGCATCCTTCAGCAGATGCCTCCTCCTTCAGCAGACGGTGCCCATGGTGCGGTGGTGAAGGAACTTCTCCATGGACACTCAGAGGGCAGTGTGCCAACTACTGCATTGAATCACCAGAGCCCCCTCGAGTTCCCAGGTGGCCCAACCTTGCCAGCCCGGGATGAGGTAATATGGCTGCAAACTAAATAAAGACAAAAACCACTAAACTGAATTTAAAGGGATATGGCAGAGTGATACATTTTGGTTTCCAATAGATTAAGGGCATTCTCATTCAGTGACATGGTTCTTTCCCCACAATGCAGAACAGATACCCATCCATTGAATAACTTCTTTCTGGATGTTGCTAATAAATATTTTATATTAAATTAGTACTCCCATAATATACATATTTGATTTCATGATGCTGTATCTGGAAGAAATAATGGGTTTGATACACCTAATGATAAGTTTGAGCACGGAAAAACAAGATGACATCAGGAAGTGTGTCTTCCTCATCACTCTAGCCCTAACTTTTTTAGCTGAATCTGGCAGCCAATACTCTGGACTGCCAGTTCATTCATTAGAGGTAGTGACCCACGGTTACCAGATCTAAGGTCAAAACAAGGTACAGGAAAGAAAAAAAAATCAATTAATGAGATACCTTTGGTATTCAGAACTTCACATTACATGAGATATTAAATTAGCAAAAGAAAAATCAGGATAAGGAAAATGCATGGAGCAATCAAGATCCCAAATCAGCTCATTGCAGGTAGATGAGACTACCAGCTAGATAAGAATAACAAGTAGCTTCAGAAAGAGCAGGGATCTTTCTGAAAAATGTCATGGCTAAAACTCTGGAAAAATCTCATAGAAAGCTCAAACAGAGGCTAAATAAAAGGATTTTGAAATCACAGACTCATACAATGATTTGGGTTGGAAGGGACCTTAAAGATCATCTAGTGCCATAGGAAGGGGCACCTTAATTCAAGGGATGAAACAGCAGTGAAGAAGGAATAGAAAGAAGACATCCCCACTTGCACAGGTACTGAGCCTGGCTCCAAAACCCACATATGATTCAAATCCATGTCCCTATCTCAACACTCTGCTGCCCTGCTCAGTGCTACAGACTCTGGTGCTTACCCCAGGCTGTAACACACCAGTACCAGCTGCCTCAGGGTCTGTCCAAGGAATCTGTTCTTTGCATGAAGGTGTCCAGCACTTACAGGATTGCTTGCTCCTGCTGCCCTGGCACACGCATTTTATCCAGCTAACCTTCTAAAATTCTCCCAGCAGAAGCAACGCACAGACCTACAGGAGAAGCCCATGACTACTCACCTGATGGCCCTCACCAGCCCACAGCTGCAAAAAGGAAAATGCTGGAAGAGTTTCCTATCCAGTGTCACCTGTCTAGGCTTTCTTCCCCCTGGCAACCTGGAGATGGTGGCTGCTGCTCATCAGACCACACATATTCACGCTTCCTTCTCATGGGAAGCCTGGGTCCCAGGGAACAGACATACCCACTGGCATCTCCACAAAGAGCCAACAGGAAGAACGTGTGTCTGGATGTATGCTGCACACTCCAGTTGTGGCCCTTCTTGGCTGGGGGGTAGCTGTTATGGGGTATGAGTGCACTACTTTCAGACAACTTCTCCCACGGTCCTTGGGATGGGCCCATTTGTGTGGCCCTGTGCTCAGCACAGTAGGTGTTAGTGGGGGCACTACATGTGCCAACACTCCCTGCTTCTATCTCTCTGGTGAGGACCCGTAGCAGGAAATCATGCTTGGGACCATCCTTTTTCTGGGGCTGGATAAATACGGAGGAAATGAGAGATTGTGTCTAAACCTCACAAAGCAGTGATGTGCCTCATAGAAAGTTCAAGCATTGTGGTGGCAGACTCAATGCAGAAGAACTACTCTGCAAGTAGTGGTCTCTGTAGCTGCCCAAAATGTAATCCAGCATTTCTTGTGTAGGACAAGCAGCAGAGAGGGAAAAATCAAATACACCTGAGTATACGAATTTTGAAGGTGAAAGTAGATCCCTATAAAGTTACACAAAAAGCTTAACTTCCTTGTCTAGCATCAGGATGCATGAGTAAAAAATGCCTTATAGATCCAGTATAGGGTACTTAATGCTGTCAATATCCAGAACTGGCCACCCCGGCATCCTACAGTTATATGGGCAAGAAATTTAGTATTCCAATTGTCAGTGTGATGTTAGCAATGTCAGAGATGGCTGGATTATATGCTGTGCCTTGTGAGGAATGCTGACACTGCCCTAATTGCAGAAATCATACAATCATTTAGGTTGGAAAAGGCCCTGAAGGTCGAGTGCAACAATTAATCTAATGCTACCGTATCTACCACTAAATCCTTTCCATCTGATTTCTCAGCTTTCACTCCAGTATTATTATTAGTTCAGCTTAGTCACAGAGCCTTCCAGGGACAAGCAAACCCCAAATTCCTGACGTTGAAAAACAAATAAACAAAAGAAACACAAGCAGAGACTGGAAAAAACTCAGGAGGAAAATGTGTCCTTTGTGCACTTCAGCACAGTCAAAGCAAAACACACCCATGCTCCCCCCTACTTTGTTGTTCACTTTTAAGTTGTGCCGTGTCCAGCAGCTGGAAGCTGTCTCGCCATTGGACTGTGCACAGGGATGTGCCAGAGATTCCCTCTTGCTCCCATGGGTGGGATGTAAAGAATTCCTCTCCTCATAGCTGACATTCCTGCTGCACTGAGACAATAACATACAATTCTTGCTCAAACACTCATAGATAGACACAGTCATTTTTTTTCTAATTATATAAATATGACTATGTCCATTAGATATGAAATTTCCTGGCCAAAACCTGTACTGAAAACAGAGTATCCCATGCTCACCATCTGCAGTTTAGTGACATACTAAGTGACACTTAAATTTAGTGACATACTTCAGTGCTCCTATCCCACCTTTTCAAAGTTAATTATTCAAGAATGGGGAAGAGGATTCAAATTCACAGCATAGTTATTCAAATAAATTTTACTCCTGGAACATGCAGGAGTCAGCAATATGGTCAACTGCTCATTTCTCCTAGTAGCAAGCAGCATAAGCACTAAAGTCTGTGGTGTTGTCTGTTGTTCCTAAGCATAAGTCAGGTGCTTTACCATAAAGCCATAACTCTTTACAGCATCTTTGGAATGTCATCTTGTCTAAAATGTTTGTGCTGCAGCAGTAGGGTAGAAACAGATGGATTTGTCGTTGTTTTGGTGTTTTTTTTTTATCAGTTGGAAATAGAAGCATGAGTCAAAACTGAATATGGGCCATAAACTGCCAAAGTGGTGTTTCTGTTCTGTAGACATACTTATGGTTGAAAGCAAATTTCACTGTTATCACTGTCATGTCTGTTAGGTGAGGCTCTGGTGGAACCCAATGCAGACAACAAAAGTAGGGGAAGGAGATGGCTCTGATCTTTGGTTCAGGTTCTGTGTATTAACAACCCACAAAAACAGAGATATTTGCGTTTGTGGTTCTGAAGCAAACCAAAATGAAAGAGAAATCTTAATTGCAAAATTCCCACTGCCTTGCCACGCTGAGGTTGTCAATATCAGTGACTAATGTCCATCTGGGTTATGAGACTGTACCCTATCAAGGACAGCATCAGAGCTCTGCATGTGCTAGAGAAATACTTCGGTGTCAAACATGGTTTGTGGTGTGAAGTAGTCACCTGTGATTAGGTTATGCTTTATTACACTCTAAAGACCTCAGCAAGCTTCTCAAGCCTCTCCTTTTACCTTTGCTCACACAAAGCTTGCTCCTTCCGATGCAGAATGCCCCAATAGAACATCCTTTACCATTCCAAGATTAATTAAAATGTCATCTTTTCATTATGAGGGTTTTATATGTTTTATTCAGCTTTTTATAACTTGCTCTTTTTTCTTGGCCCTTCAATCTGATGGAGGAAATTTGGAATGACAGGATAGCAGATCCTACACAGCTTGTTCTCTGTGCAGAGCAAGTTTATCTTGCAATTCAAAAGTAGACCTAAGGAAAACAACAGAATTAATTGCTTAACAAAGTAAGTTTTTCTTTTCTTTAGTGGTATTGTAGACCATGAGTGAGAGATTCTGGCTGCTCTACAGAACTGCCCCTCTATGGAGCAGCCAGACCTGTTGATAAGGGCATACTCTTGAAATAGTTCTTAAATTCATGGGCTCATGTCTCATAGTGATTCAATCTTTCTGACTTTACACACACAAAATTCAAAAACTCCAGTCCTCCCACAAGGTCGTGGTTTCAACAGAGCAGAACAGGAATAATTTTAAAAAGTTTAGTGGTAATCAAACATAATTTTTCACTCAATTTATCCAATGCAAGAGGAGAGCCAAGGCCCTCCAAAAATTTACTCTGCATCTAATCACTCATCCACACGGGAATTTGGATTCTGGATGACTGGAAATATATCAACAGCTTTTATGCACCGAGAAGAGCTCTATCTTCTACAAGAAACTATATGCAGAGTATCCATGGAATAAGCTTTGGGAGCTATTTTACTATAAAAATATAGATTTATAAGTGCACACTTATAGATACTAGAACATGTAAAAGGGTATTGGTACATGATACAGGCTAATTTTCACAGTGCAGACATCATTTGTGTTCAGCGTCTTTCTAGGCAAATCACTGGCTTTTAGCCAAGTAAATTTTTTTAAACACAAGAAAAATGAAATCACTTACTGGAACTAATCTACTGATTCATTTGTGGTCACTTTCGCCGCTCAATCCCATGCCCAGGCAACAAGTGACTCCTTTTCCTGAGCTGGTCAGGATTACGAGATGCCAGACAAAGCCAGGTTCTGCAGAGCTGTGTGGGAAGGGGACACAAGTGGTTGATGAGGAGCTCACTGGGGAGCTGGGCTGAAGGAAGGGTTCTTTATTTATCCCATCTCTCATCAAAATACAAAACTTTGGAGACAGTGTGCACACACACACACACAAGACAAACTATTTTTTTAAGTAACACTTACTTATCTAGTACAAAATAATTTTTTGGCATACATTTCAGAAATCCTGAATAAGTTTGTACTGTAGAAATTACTGCAACACACAACCAAGACAACCTAGTCTTTATTCCTTTGTTTTCTTTTTTCCCTTCTTTAGGAAAACAAAATCAAAGGCCAGAGTGCAGTGTAGGGGGTAGTGGTATACAATGCTATATCGTAAGCTGGTTTACAGAAAACATTGATGTGGCTTCGAAAAGTACAGCAGTTGCAGCTTTACATCCCTCAGAATGTATAGGTGCCATGCCATGACTGTGGATTGGCCTAGGCTATCTAGTTCTTCCAGTCACAATTTCAAGAGTCATTACACAAAATCTCTGCCTTGTCTCACTGTGTAATGCTGTTTTTCCTCCTCCTTCCTAGTGAATTCACCAGTAACATTATGTGAAGCATGGATTTGATGTGGTAACAAAACCTCTATTAAGGGAGAATTTTTGTGTTGCTCATTTTCTTTTTTTGATTCAGAATTGGGCAGCTAAGATATTGCAAACAATATTATTTGCCAACTACCATCTTGCTATACTGCTAGCAACTGCCTATCAATATCCAAATATAATAAAAAAGTGTCAGCTTAATTTTTTCTTAAACACCAAAGCAATGCATAGTAAGTTACTTTAGTGACCTCACGGGAGAAGTAATTCATGGCTACATGCCACTTAAATTTCTTGCAGTTTCTCCTTGCCCCTCTGTATGTTCACATTTGACTTCGAGGCTCTAGTTAACATTGTTGTGACTAAAAATCATCTAGTGTTTCCTATCTGTACAAACCACTTTACATTAAAAAATGGTGCATTTAATAAAGAAAGTATGTAAAGATCTTGTCTATCACTTTTTATTTGAAGTGTTTTGCTTTTATTCCTGTTCAAAAACATAGTATACATTCTTACCGCAAACATCTCCAGGCTACATAGGAGTTTTTTGTACATTCTGGGTGTTTCTCCAAACACCTTGAACCACTTCATCAGAGTACCGGTTTTGGCTCTGTCCCTTGAATGATCTCTTTTAACCAGACGGTGGTGGGTCTGTGGCAGTGAGCAGCCCCTACACATGCTCTTCTCTCCACAGCCAAAAGAAGGGGAAACAAGGAACAGCCATGATATGTTTTCAACCACAACACTTGCTGTTTGCTATCATTACAACCATTATATGACTCAGTGCTGGTTCCAGTTTGCTCTATAAATGGTATCACAGAAGCGTCAGTGGGTGTTTCACTGAGGAGGCATTGCACTGTTGATAACGAATATCTGACTACTACTTTCAACATGATAGGGAAAACCAGATAAATCCTGCTCTGAAATGGAAATCAATTCTTGGGATCACCTGAACATTTCTTCAGCCTCCCACCCCTCCTCCTTTCTAAAGATGACTTTTTTCCAAAGTCAAAGGCTTTACATAAGTATTTTACAGATACCTTTACCTGCATTTTGGTTTACGACCATGTCATGCCTGCTGCTCCCCCTTTTCTGGTGCATGTGTGTGTGCTTTTGTTACTTGCATTGTATAAGGTGCCTTGGGATATTCGCATCCTGTGCATTGTGTGGCATTGTGTTGAATAGGAGGTACAGAAATTAAAAGCAGGTCTCCTCCTACCCACATATGCCTTTTCTTTGCAGGTTTTCCTGGAAGTTTTGTGTGGGGAGGGAAGGGAAGAGGTAAAATATGACTTGGCTGAGACTGCCGGATGCTGAATCAGCTGCAATTGCCTCACGTTTTCCTTTCTTTTAAATAAGGGGTACAGTTTTCAAAAATGCCATCGGACTTCTCTACAGACCCTACCCAGTCCATCACTTTTCAGTAAGTCGCTTTTTAAAAATGGTGCATGTGCTTCAAGTCACACAGGCATCTTTGGAGAACATCTTTATAATGCCTTCCTCCTAGGTCTAGAAGCCAGATGCTCTGGGATTACAAGGATCTGGTGCAGCTGCTGCAGATTACCACAGTGCTCACAATCAGCCACAAATAGTTTTCCCCTCCCAAAAATGTTCTTTGCAGAAAACGGAGGAGACAGCCATACTCACTAACTCAAAAAAATATATCACAGCCTAAATGCCAAACCACACAACCTCTTGAAGCCTAGTTTTGTTCCACTGCACTGGTCTGGTTAAAGAAGCTGATGCCTAGAGTGCTGGCTCCTTGCTGCTCACCCCTGCACACACTGGCATAGATTGCCCTGATAAGGTTGTTCAGTGGTGGTGTGGTGATGCAAAAGTCATTGATCAGGGGACCACTTCAGGAGTAAAGCAAACAAGAAGTGTGGCATCAAAATCCTTCAAGTCCCAGAGACAACTCTTTTCAGAAGGCTTACACATCCTGAAGTTACAGACAAATGAAATCAGGCATTGGTAAGAGCCTAATAGCAGCTCTCTGGAAGGGTGTCATCTTTTTTTGTCAGTATTTTGTTTTCACAGCATCCCTAACTTTAATAGAAATGAGGACTTCGATGCCTTCTAGTTGAAGGACACATGGCCCTACAGCACCCAGCCACATACATGGTGCTCATCCTTCCCAAGGCTGCTTCCCTGTTGTGCACTGTCTCACGCAGATAAAGGTTCATCGTGTCCTGCTTGCCAGTGCGATTGAATGTTTGAAACCTCAGCAAATGAGCAGAAGAAAATGGAGTGTTGATGAGACCTGTGCCCTCCAAGCTGTGCAAGTAAAAGGACCGGCACGTGACAAGCAAGGCCTTTGCATTCAAAGGTGAGAAAAGTGATTGTCAATTGCTGTTTCTCTTTTTTCTCCTTTGCAAAAATGTGTATATATTCACCTGTGATAGTTAGCATTGCAGGTCTTGAGGGCTGGTTTTATATGCTTTCCTAAAGGTTATTAATTCTTCCTACACTGTTCCCAGTTAAACAGAGTGCCTTATAATATAACTTCCTCATTAACATCAAGAGCTGTGATTATACAGTTGTGTTACCAAGGGCTTCAAAGACATGAAGCCTAAATATAATCTTACAGTACCTTGTTACAATACAAAGCACATCCTCTAATACATTTTTTTTGTTTGCATAAAATGCAGCACAATAATGGTTCACTTGACCTTTGCCTCCCTGTATAGTTCATTTTAACATTGTTTGAGGAGCACAGAGTTTGCATTTTGCAGGGCACAGGTGCTCTGCCCCACACTGAAGGCTGAGGCTCAGCCTGGCGGTGTGGTGCACCACTGCTCCCCGCCAGCAGCTGGACTCAGGGGATTGCTTTTGTGGTCCACCAGGAATTTCCTGTGATAGAATATCAGAAACCTACTGGTGACTAGTAGGAGGTGACTTCACAGGGCAAAAGTTCTCTCCCTACAATAAACATTCTCAGCGCTGCTGTGGAGATTTCCTACTCAGACCTGACAGCCGCCAGCGACTTGTCATCTGGACAGAGAATGGCTCAGAGAAGGGATCATGGTTGTTTGCAAAGGTTTGCCACTTTAAAAGCAAAGCTGCACCCCCACTGCCATTTAATTGATACCTCCTGAGAAAACAAAGAAATCAAATTATTACATGCTAATTTAAAAAATCCCAAGAATATTGACTGAAAAGGCTTAAAAAAATATACAAATCCACAGTCAAAGACAGAGTATGCTAGTATCTATATACATATACAATCCATAAATACCATACATACTGGTGTCTATAGGTGCCATGATACACATACAGTCCATATATACCATATATCCTGGTATATACCGTATATCCTGGTACCTACCACATATACCATATATACCGGTATGTATAGGTACCATGGCACACATGTGGTCAGAGAACTAACACAACAATTAGGAAAACATCATACTCTCTCCACACACAGGTTTCCTTGGGAAAAAACCACAGGTATATTCTGCCACTAGATCTTTTGCGGGGCACTGCAAGATTTGGAGGATCCAAGTAGGAAATCTGACCCTGACCCAATTCCCTTGGCTAACACTACTAACAGGACTGTTGGGGGCACTAGATTCATTTGGCTGGCCAAAATATCGTGCAACTGGGCAGACTGCAGTGAAGTTTACTGACTGAAATAGCTTTGGGGAAACAATACATTAATTTCCTGTGGAAAATGCATCTATTAAAATGGAGACAAACCTTGGTTGAGTCCAACATGGTAAAAAAGTGGGCTGTAAAGCTTAGAAGAAAATACAGCTCAGTGCTGGCTTGAAAGTAGAAAAGTAATGAAAAATAATATTATCATAAGAATCAGGACCACGCGAGGGTCCTCCTTGGGAGAGGAGTGAGAAAGAGCAAAGATTTCCAGAAGGCATCTATAAGCTGTCTCACCAACTTCTCTACATGCTCCAGCACTTAGGCACAATGCCTGCAGCCATGACCTTCACCATGCACTTTCTGAGGCTTCCAGTCCACTGGGGCAAAATTTGACCCAAAACAATGCTGATTTATTTTGCTTCCAAAATCTCATAATCAGCTAGTGGCCATTTCCACAGGTGAGTCCTCCTAAGGGCTGGATAGAAGGAACATAGCATCTCACACCTTGGCTTGCTCTTGTACATCAAGAAGAAGAAAGGAGAAAAAGGCAGCAAGAAACCTGTAAGAATACTCAGCAACACTGGAGGTGTTTGGTGCTGCACTCCTTGTTTGCTGTTCCTGAAGTGCTTCTATATTCATTGGCTTTTGCACAGAAATCACTGTCCAGCCTGGTCAGAGCAGTTTGCGCCTGTAGGCAGAGGTGTGAGGACCAGGGAATCAGCACTTCAGCTCCTTTAAGCATTGCAATGGGGAGGGACCAAGCCCTGCTTTTAAGAGTTGTTTTTCTATATGATCAGACAAACTTTTCTTTTTCCCCCAGCCACATACAACCTATAAAGCAGCATGATTTCCACGAGAGCTCTGACCATTCCCTCTTGGAGGGATTAATTCAAAGAAATAACATCTGCCTTACCCCACAGTCTGTTAATGATGCACTGGGAGATGAGACCACACTGTATTCACCAAACTTTTAGTGGCAAATAGATGTTCGTGTTGAGGGAAGACTAAATCCGTCTGTCAAGTACTTCTTTTTTTTTGTGATCAAGGCTGATAGTTTTAGTCTCAGTGACTGGATTTTCAGTCAGTCACTATGTACTCAGGAGGAAGAAACCAGTTTGGTTAGCTTTTTTCTGTTTCTCTGCAAGCAGAACACTGTATTCCATTTCTGTGGACCGTGACATCCCATGGCACATTAACAGCCTTATTCAAACCACAAGAAAGCCATATTTTACACTCAGCAGGAGACTCCAGGAAGAAGTATTAGGCCAGGGTTATTCTGACTCTGGACAACTTGTCAAACTGGGAGTTAGGAACAAAGTTTAGGACATTCTCTACCAGTTCATGTGATCATGAAAGAAAAAAGTGGAAGATTGCCTCGGTATAGATTTTCTCTATGCTACAAGAGACTGCATAGAGGAAGGTTTAAATTCAGAAGAAGTTTAACCTGCCCTTGTGCTTTTGTTCTAAGTTTCCATCCCTTGTGAAATATGGCAAAACCTGTGGAAACACCAAGGACAGGTCTGAAATAAACAGGATTTTGTTTTCTTGTCCACACTTGAACAGAGAAATTAAACAGAAAGATCTCAGCTCAGTTCATAGACCAGGTTCACTGATATCTGGGAACTCCTATCGTGGGCCATGTTTCATGCACTGATCTACAGTTTTAACTCAAAACCATAAGAAATTAATCATGTAGTGGGACATCTTGAGAAGTCCTTTATTAGTCTGCTCAGCATTTTATTCTGATTGATCTTTTCAAAGGAACTTCAGGAATCACTTCTGCCTTCTGAAACAATAAACTGCATTTATTGAACTCTACAGCAAAAATTTCAGGCATTGCTCATCACATAAATGCAGAGTACCTCATATTTCCTATGCCTATCCAGTCATAACAGGCTGGAAAAGGGATTTCTCTATCAGACATATATGTGCAGCAGAAATGCCCTGCTCTCACTTTTTGTGATTCTCAAACTGACCACTTTGTGCTTGAGCCAACAGAAAGGGACATTACTTGATTATAGGGTGAAAAGTATCCCTTTCTGTAGGATATTTAGAGCACCATGTTTACAAACTTGGACTGCACTGCATATCACAAAATTGGTTTTCCATAACACTTGGGTTATGGAAATGAACATGAAAATACTGTGTATTTGTATTGTATCTGGTTTCCCAAGGCTACTTGTTCCAATATTTGACTGCTTGCTGCTGTTTTCCCATCTGGAAGACCAAATCTCAGCATACATTCAGTTCTTTAATTTGTAAGCAGAGTGCAAGAAGAGTAAGTTTACTTCCACTAAACAGTAACTTCACAAGCAGCTCATTGGAGCTGTTTGGAGAGTGTTGTAGCTTAATATAATTCTGGGCCCCCTGAAATCCTGTCCAAACAAACACATCATGCTTGATGAATACTTTCTATCACCGTTTAAATCTACGAAGAGAAATAAAAGGTGTCTTTACAAGAGACCTTTGCTTATTGTACTGCTAATACTTCTTTTCCTGGCAATCTTAAAGGGTTCAGCACCACTTCATTATCTCGGTGTAATGAGAGTATTCATCTTACCATTGCTGCCTTACAGATATCCTCAAGGATTGCAGCTTTTAACACCAGGAAATGTAATGGTAATAGAGTGGCACCTTTCCACACTATCTTTCAAAATTCTCCTTTCCTTCCCCCGAAGCTGTTGCCTCATTAATCTCCACGCGTGACTGAAAGCGTTAAAAGCTTTCACGAGCAATTCATTACAAAAAGACGTCTGGGGACATTTCCCATCGTTTCAAACAGCTCGCTCTGCTGTGGTGCAAGACACATTTTGAAGTATTCCTGCTTCGGAACACCCCCCGAGACGTCTTCTCTCAAATGAGAGACTTTTAATCCCAGTGCCTGACCCAGACACGGAGCCCGCAGCTCGCCCGGCGCTCGCAGCCGTGCCCGCCCCGGCCCGGGGTGCCCGGGGGAACATCTCCCCCCAGCGGCCAATGCGCCGCTGTCCTTCTTCCAAGGGTTTGTACATTAATTCTGAGGAAAACAAAACAAACAAACAAAACCAAATAAACAAATTCCCCCCTCCAAAAAAAAAAAAAAAAACCCACAAAAAACCAAACAACCCCTCATTTCAGCCTTAATTGTAATTTCTTTTAAGGCAGTGGAGGTGATGGGTGTATCCCTCACTGTATAACTCTGTGTGCATCTTCCTGCCGATAGCGACGGATGCTGCTGTACTCACAAAGCTCTGCAGATTACATACGTGGCTGGCAAAGCTATTCCAAGTGAATTAAAAACTAATTCAGCCCTGTAAACTGAATTTTTCAACCTGCTTCATTACAGCTTTGTACCTGTCTCCACTCTGCATATTTTGTCACTTGCCATTCCTAAACAAGGACGACGGATTTTGTTAATTAGTGTCAGAAATAAACACATATCAACCACCATATCCAACAATGGCACAAACCCTACAGGGATGAAAAAACGTGTCTGCAAACTGGAGACAGTTGCTGCTACCTTTCTTCCGTGGCCTTTGTGGCTGTGGGAGATGCCTGCTCAGCCCCAGCCCTCACAGGGCAGCTGACACCTCGTAGTGCTGTTGTTTTAGCAATGAGCACATTTTGGTGGGTAGATCCCCTTGGGAGACGCCGGGAAGTACCAGCCAACCTCTTTTTTGAGCAGTGAAACACATTGAAACTGATGGTCCCATGCACAGCTGAGTTAGTTACCTTCTTGTTTTCTTCTGAGTCACACAAGCAGGTGCGTTCTCCCAGTTCCAGCCAGAGCAGAAAAGGAGCTGGTTCCTCTCCCAAAGAAGTCTAGTAACAAAGAAAAAAAGATACTTTTTAGGCAATTTGAAAATGATCCACATCTGCAAAATCAGTTCATGCAAAATATTATTCTTTATGATTATCTGAGTAATCAATAAAAGTAATCACCAAGTCATGCATGGCATAAGTCAGGATGATTGTTCATCTCACGGAAATTTAGGAAGTTATTTTGTTAAGGAGAATCTTCTCCTAGGCTGATAACAGCTTCCAATATCTTTTATTCTCTTTATTGTTTGTACTTTACATCTATTTGTTCTGACACTGACCAACAAAATCTGTTTCCTTTGTTTAGAAGTGGCAAGTGAAAAAAAATAGCAGAGTGTAAGTGGAGACAAAACTGGAACAAAGCAGCATATAAATATTCAACTTACAGAGCTGAATTTTTGCTAAGTACACTAAGAATGATTTTGAAATTTTTAGGCCTGTAGATGTGAAAATAGAAGGTAATAATCCTAAATTTTCCAGCCTTGAAGGGCTGTTAAGTTTGTAGAAATCACACCACAACTGAAAGGACTGTTCTTACTACTGTTACAAGCAGTATTATCACCGCTGTGACTGAAGAATGTTTCTATTTTAGTTTTGACAGAATATTTTGTGGATTTGATTTCATCCTTTCCCTCTCCAGTCAGTACCTTTGCGTGTATCTTTCCAACAGTGCCAGAGGTAGGACACATGTGCCCTCACCCATGACTTACGAGCAGCACCTCTGTTGAAGCCTGGCTTCTCCAGCTGAAGTCTGGGATCTAGGTTTGCGAGTGTCTAGTGATAAGAAAAGAATTCACCTTTAAGTCCCCATCTATGAGGGACAGAAGTCTCCTCTCTTAGTCTGCCTGCTTGTCTTCACACAGCTTGTGGGACCTTTCCCTCTTTGACAGTTCCACTCCTCTGTAAAGGAGAGCTGAAACAGTTCAAAAGGTTTCAGAAAAAATGTTGAGGGATCCAAATGAATACATAGGCAGGCAAGTGTGTGCTGCTGCACAACACTTCTTTCCTTAGGAAATCAGGCTAAAACACAGGAAAACTTGACTGTAGCATTCCCTAAACCCAATTAAGGAAATCAGCTTCTGACCGTACGAGGATATTATAAGAAGCCATCATATTCTAGGAATGTCAGCTGGCATTAACCACCGAAGCCTATTTCTGCTCCTTTCCAGATGGGCCTGCAGCTGAGAGCTCTGCTGCCTAGTGAAGCAGTGGCTATGCCAGCACGGCCAGCTCTTGCTCTACCTGTGCCTCCTGAACTTTGTGAGCAACAGAATACTAGTACCAGCCTCCCAGAAATTCTACAGACTACCATGCATCCAGGTCAAAGATTACTTGAAAACTCTGTAAGATTATATACAGGGACAGTGTCTTTTCAGCCACCAGGCTGCAGTTTGATGAAATCAGTGGTTTACGTACATTATGATTTCTACCAAAACAAAGAGTAGCGAGGGAGTAGCTTGTTGATTGGATTTTGATTATCGGTCAAGGGGCAACAAACTACAGCATTTTCACAGGAAATAAGGGACACTGGTATAGATACATTTTCAGATCGGATGTGAAAAAAACCCAGATATGTAATTTAATTGATCTGAACAAATTAGTACCGATGGGTTAATCAGAACAGAAATGTGCCATGAGTCAGGATGACCTGTGTCCTGTGGGACCCTCAAATATTTCTCTCATGTGGTCAGAAGCTTTAGCATCCTAGGACAGATGGCACAGAAGAATTTGAAAAGGGCAAAGAGAAGAGAGAAAACATTTGAATCCTAGGAAAACTAAATAGACTTTAAAGTATCTTCTTTGTCATAATAACTTTTTCTTTCATAATATTGACCTATTTCTTTTAGTAAGCATTTTTTGTTCATGTTAATAATTTGAATAAGTTGGTCAGACATACAAATTCATTAATTCCTCAACAAAATTCCTCAACAAAAATTCCATCATTATTTAAATAACACTGTATGGTGTAGCTTAATGCATAAGCCTATCCTTCACCATTATGTCTTTATTTGGACTAGTTGATAAGCTTTTATAGGAAAGCGGAATTAGGAGTTTCCAAAAATTCCTGTTTCAAAAAGGAGTCAACAACACTGTAGGCAGAAATTATCACAGACGGTTGACTTCTTCTGATAAAGGCTATTTGTGTATAGAGATACCAAAACAGTGTTTCAGTGTAGAATCATGTATTTCTTGGTGATTTTCTGTAGAAAAAAAAACCCAGCAAACAAAAAATCTCAACAGTGTAAAGTCTTCTAACCAAGGTTTCATACATTGGTATTTTTAGAACACAGCTGTGTAAAATTCAAGGGAATGTGCAGTTAGGACACATCCTGAGTCAGAAGAAGAACAACTAAAATCAAATAGTTACACAGAGCTTTAATTTTCATTTAACTTTAACTTTGGCTGTGAATGAAATAAGAAATCCCTCTGTACTTCATATTTGTAAGTGTATGAATTCAGTTGCATTGTGAATAAAATACAGGTAAAATCCAAGTGAAGTGGTAGTAAAGCTTGTAATGTAAAAGGGAAGTATATGTATAAGTGCCCTGACTTCTTAGATAGTCAGAAGTATCACTAAAGCTCTTGTGATTTTGGATACAATGCAATCAGAAGAGCCACAGAACTACCTGCCTTACTTGTTGGTTGCTACATAACTGCATGCAAAGTTCTGACAAAGGCACATGAGTCTGAAAGATTCTGACTGGATTTGCCATTACACAAAGAAAGGAAATACAATTCTTCCTGCATTGCCACGTGGCAGGTGACAGTGGAGCCTTGCAGGTGAGCTCTGTCAGAGTAGAAAACAACCTTTCCAAACCAGGTTCCAAACCAACCGAGAGGCAGGTTACCTCTTTGGCTCCCAACTCAGCAGCAAAGCAGTTTAGCCCAGTGATCCATGAAGGTCACAGTGCTGGAGAGACCACGGGAGCACCTGCCTGGGTCACAGGGCTCTCTGTGTGCCTCCTTCTCAAGGCTGGTACACGGTTGGAGGACTGTAGCCACCACATGAGAGAGGTTTCAGGGGGAGTTTTGAACACAGGGGGTTGCTCTGAGTGATTTCCCTTGGCTCTGCCTGCACTGCTGAAGTTTCAAACCACGTGTTATTTTGGAGCAGATATCTGGACTTAGCTCCACCCAAGGGTACTACTGCTACTAGTGCAAGCGGAACAGCATTGACAACAGGGTTGACAAAGACTATACAACTTGCCTGATTGCTCTGACTAGGTTTTCCAGAAGTGACATCTACCAGGACATAGAGATGGATCCGTAACAAATGCCCTGCTTTTTTTGTGCCTACTTCTTTGATACTAGAGAGCTTTATTTGCGCTTTTTGCTTTGAACAAAGGCAGGAATCCTGCACTTGTGCTCTGAAATAATGAAAACAATTGGCTTAATCTGACCAATTAATAAAAATTCCATTACGTAAAAAAAAAGGGGGAAAAAAAGAAAAAAACGAAGGGTAACAATTATATACAACATTTGTCATAAACTTAAAGATCACATTCAAGGCCCTCAGGATCCCTAACATTTCTTTTTCAAAATTAATAATTTGAAGTCTATTACTTACCTGGTAAAAGTCATGTTTACCTGTTCTGTGACTCTAGTTCATTACTGATCATCAGCTTTTCAGTGTAAATTAAATTCAGAAGTCATGTTTTGTAAATTATTCAGATTGACTATGCAAATAAACTACTGTATAATCTTGTTTGTGAGAGGCACCAAGAATGGCTGCAAACACGAGTGAGAAAACACAGCTTTCGCTTCAGGCAAACATTACTGGGTGATGGTTTTGAGATACAGAATTGCACCATCAGTTTTCAGACAGGGAAAAAGAACTTCCATGTATGTATGCATTTGGGCAGTTTTGCTACTCTCATTCCTAGTGTCACGGCACTGTGAAGGGGCAGCAGGGCAGGCATCCCATCCTGTTCCACTGTACTGGGGCACCTCCCTGGAAACGGGAAGAGGGCACTGGATGGTGAGTCAGGCAGGATGGTCAGGCTTGGTGGTGCCCTTGCAGCCTTGGAACAAAACTGTGAAAGCTGTGATGACGGAAAAAAATAGGCCATGATGATGTGGACTACTCTGCATTAAAAAAAAAAAAGAAGAAGGATATTTCTGCCTTGGGAATTTGTTAGCCCTCTCTCCAGAGCTGCATCCTATCAGCAGTGGTTACCAGATGAAAAATCAGTGGATTACAGAAGCTTTATTTTTTCATGGGCTAATTAGAAACATGTGCCAGATACAGAATCAGAGCCATACGTAAAGTTCTGAGTCAGATATAAAAGATTATCTGAAGGAAAAAAAGCTTGCCTTTTCCGTTCAACAACACAGGGCTTGTGCAAGTTCCTAGTTATTTCACTCAGGAAGAATCAAAGTTTCCTTTCAGCCACAGAAAAACATTGAGCTCTGATTCTTTTGTTCAGTTAAACAGTGCTAGTAGCAAATAGTCATGCTGTATCAACCTTATTTCCAACACTTGGAGAAACATTTAAATTACAAGAGACATTTAAAAGATGAAAAATTCCTCCAGTCCCAAGAAGAGTTTTTTAGGGTTGTGTGGGAAACCCATTAGCATGGGGAACCTCTGAAGCCTATTTTTGGAGTCAACATGTGGACTTACAAGGAGATGACTGCTTGATTCACATTGGAGGAGCTGTTTCCCTAAATTTATATGGCTACTGCTTTAGGTAAAGGTCACAGACAATTCTCAGAAATATGTTATACTCTTGAAATGTTAATCAACATAACCAAAGAAAACCAGAAGCGTTCTGGAAGAACACTTGGCTAAGGAAAACTTTAGCTCAGTTTTACTCTTCCTCTTTGGTATGCAGTTTGCTAAGGCCCAGAACTCAGCGCATTTCCAGCAGGATCTGCAATCATGATGGAACAGGTAGTGCTTTCCAGGTGGCAGCATCATTTTAAGATGCTACCTCTGGTCAGCAGACAATCGTACAGAGAAAATTCTGCAACTCAGAGAATATCCCATTATATTTGATTTTGAATTCCTTAACAGAGGATGAGCAAAAAAATAATACCAACACCATGATCAGCCATGATTTTATTAAGGAAAAACCACAAAAGGACCATACTCTGAACTTACTGTTGATTGCTATCAGCCACTTCAATATGCTCAGAGCAGCTGTTATGTCCAGCTCCCAGGAAACTATGTGCAAAACCTTCATTAAGCTCCAACATTAAGAGTTGAAGCTTGAAAGCTACCTGAACTCCACCTTTAGAAGAGTACACTAGAAACAACGAAAACAAAGGCTAAAAGTGATGATGAAATAAATTAACTATTCACTTTGAACACTTTGAAGTTTAAGCCTTCCAGACTTCTAAGACTGAATAGTGATTGAACCAGACTTCAGTGAATTCCCATAGGAATAGATGCGTCTGGTCACTAGGTGTCAGCCTTGCCTGTACCAGGAGGACACCAGAGCTTCTCCCTGTCCCCAGTAAGCACATGCAACTCTCAGCACTACAAATGACCATAGCAGTCTCGTAATTAGAAGAGAGGAGCAGAGGACGAGGATGTCTGTGCGGGATGCTTATATACCTGGTAATATTATATTTGTCACCCTCAGATTTGGATGCTGGAAACAATGACGTGTTTCTGTCATGCTGAGGAGGCGTGACTTGAGGTCAACTGCAGAGACAGCAGAGGAGTTATGCTCCCAAACAATGAAAATGCCAGCAGGGTATAAGCAATGAATCAGTAACTGTTTTGCAAGCCTCACAATATTTACTGTTATTCCTAAAGCACCAGTTCCTGGAATAATGCCATCACATGAAAATGCTGGCTCCCACTTCTTAAATTTGCTTCTAGCCTTGCTGGATACAGGAACAATGCTTGGAAACTAGATCCCTGCAGGGTTGAAAACTCTAAGGACAACAAAGAAAACCTAAAATGTATTCTTTAAATAATTTCTTGAATGCTTACAGTTCGTAACACTACAGTCAGCAAAAGCAAAGAGCAATTAAACATGCAGCAGAGTTTCAGTGGTGTTTTAAGAATACGCATGTTTATGATTTTGGAATCTCCTCAGGTGGACTTTCATACTTTGATTCTCATGTTCCCAAGTCAGCAAGATTATCTTTTCTTTTGCTCAGGCCAGCAACAATACCAGAGCTGCATGTCAGTGCTCATAGCTGTCTGCTGCCATTGCCATTTCCAAATAGGTTGTAAGCAAAGTCATCCAACTCAGCCAAGAGCAACAATTGGAATTGGGAAAACATGCACTTTTCTCAGGATGCAGCAAAAATGACTCAACAGCTTTTTACCTTCCATTTTCATCTTAGGTTCTCTTAATGGACAGATAAGGTTTCCCACATCAAAGACAAACTCAGAGCACCCCAGTGCTTCAATCTCCTCAGAAACATACAAATGAGTGCAAAAAAACTGACTCAGGTAGAATTTTGGAACATGATCACATCCTTGCTATGGTAATTCATTTTATGATCATTCCATAGTAAACACCTGTCTTCAATGATGAACCTGGAAGGGCTGAAGCCTTCCAAAGCCAACAATAAAGTCACAATTAGCCCAGACATTTTACCTACAAGTCAGGGTTGCAGCAATGTCACATCAGCCAAGTCCAACATAAAATCAGTAGGATAATATTTTGCCTGGAACAGTCTCAAGCCTCGTACATGACCCATACCCAGACTGCCTGCTGCGATAAGTGCGATTGGCTTGCCAAGAAAAAAGAAGAAAAAAAGAAAAAGAAGGGATAAATAAGTACCTGTGCACAAAAAGCAAGCACATCTATGATGTTTCAGGAACCCAGAAACCTCCGAAAACAGGAGAAATGACAAGTTCAAATCTGCACAAGTTTTACATAAACACTACAAGCCACACAGTAGTTGTACAAGGTATCCTATGAGACACACTGGATTGCATCTTCTCAAATAGCAATGACACGATATCTGCGTTTAAGCATCCCAGTCACCCTCTCTAACCATTAGCAGCACCACTTGCTGAAGTAAACACCTCAAGAGAGGCACCATTCTCCTCTCCCATTTTTTCTTTTGCAAATGGAGACGAATTTAACTTCCATCTTCCCTTACAGAGGAAACATATACATTAGAGCTAGCAGAAACATCAGCCATGTATTACACAAGGGCCAAAGAGGGCAGGCAGGTAAATTTTGAGTGCCAGTATCAGTGCAGGTCTGGGAACTGGGAGTCACCCACCTTGAAAGTCAGAGGGTGGGGATGTCACAGATTTCTGTATCCTAGAAAAGCTGCTGTCTCCAATAGTTGCAAAATAACACTGTCTGATTGTCAGCATCTCACCTCTCATGGCACCAATGTCCTCTAACTTGTGGGTTTATTAAATAATTAAAAAATCATCCTTGTTTTCAAAGACAAATACAACCTAGTACATCAAGTTTCACAATTTCCCCTGGCATATGTGGATAATGAGTTGACACCTTGAGTCACTGAAAACATAGAGTGGGATTCAGCTCTAGATGCTTAAGTTTTGGGTGCATGCAAAAGTGCTGTATGTGACAACTATTGTCACAGTCAGTGGAGCCTAGCATGTAATTCAATTGCTGAGATGTCTGTTCCAAGCTAAGCACAGCGATTCTCCAGGCTCCACTGACTGGATCAATTACATTACTACTGCCTATAAAAGGACCTTAAGCTATTGTCTACATGCGAACAATGTAAATTTAGAGCTGCATTAATTTTGAAATTAAGACAATACCTCACTATACTAACTTCATAGGGAACTTGGGTTCCAATTTGAGAAGCCCTGAACCACAGCTACATTCAACAAAGAAAAAAAAGCATCTCCCTTGCCAGATATCAAATGAATTTATTTTCTTAAGGTACTGCACGCTGGGAGCAAACTACACCAGCCTTACAAAAATCCCTAGAGAACTAGTTTACTATGAATTTACACATCAACTTATTTTTCATAGACTGCTCTATGTCCACAAACTTCTAGCTGTCATTATCTGCCCAAGGAATAACAATAAAAATATTAACATCAAGAAATGGTAGGCTTTCAGGCTAAATATGGACTAATCTGTCCATATTCATAGACAGACAGGACAATTCTACCAGGGGACAGAATGAATCTTACAGAGGCTGGAGAAAAGTACAAGGAGAGACTGATTTGGGCAGTGGTGCATTGAATGCAAAATTACTCATCTGTTCAGATTTGTATCTAGTGTGTGCAATTCTGAATTAAGTGCACAGGCGCTCTTCTAGGAATGTTCAGTGACTCTGATAAATGCCAAACACATCGCTCAAAGGGCCCTCCAAGCTGCTCTGCATGTGTCTTGGAATCTACAAGGTTAATGAGTAAACAACATTGCTGTTGACATTTTTAACAACAAAAGCAACACCAGGCCAGGAAACTGAAGCCACAAAAAACCCCCTCATATAAACAGATGCAGGAATGATCAACACTTTTCCTGCTCCAGAGGCACATAAAACAACCAGATTTTCAAACCCAGAGTGGGCCAGACAGGATGACACTGTGAGAATGATCAAGCCCTGTAGTTCCCACCACTACAACACGAGAGGTGAGAAGGGACCTTGGGAAGATGCAGATGCATGAGAGGGAACATTAAGCAAAGGAGACAAAATAGATCTGAGGACAGTTTGCTTCCATTGAGAAACCATACTTCTTTAGACAATGCCATATATTCCTGTTACAAAAGACCAAGACAAGCCACCTGGGCTAGGACATAAAGGAGCTTAAAAAGTTCATAATTTTCCTCTAATAGGCAAGAACTTTGGACCTCTAACTACATCTTTTCATAGACTAAACCATAACAATAAACTGAAGTACAGACGGTGAGTTATGTAAAACTATTCCCAGCTGATCATATATCAGAAAATTTTTAAAAATAAAGCTGCATATGGAATATTAAACTGGCCATTTTGGATAGACAGAGTATCTTTTTATTTCAGAGATACGTAAATATAACAGTTAAATATTTAGAATATGGGACTTGTACAACAATTTCAAATTATTTAGAGAACTTGTGAGAGTTCAACAGTGCAAAATTAGTTTTGCACTAGCATTTAAAATTTTAATATAGAAAATAATAGAAAAGAGAAATAATAGAATAATAGAAAATCATAAAATTGTAATGGGAAGCTATCTTCATAATTGATCACCTTTATATGACTTCCTGGAGCACCAACATCAATTACGCTTCTATGTCAAAACAATGTTGGCACACTGCCAGTGAAGATTCAGAGCAGAGCCACTGATTTATTAACGTATTCCTTTTTGGAAATCAGTGGATGGTACAGTCAACTTTTGATTGCTAAATGCAAATTCTGTACGAAGTATAATGAAGCCAGCATGTCATTACTGTACATATGAGCAAAAGGGAAAACACATATATATATTTTAACTCACTTTGAGTCTGCAGTCAGCCACCTGTAATTATAGCATTGACTGGCTGCAGGTGGTAGAGTTTCTCTCTTCAGAAACAGGTGATTTCTAATTATCATGGTATAAAATGAGGTATGTACTTGTTTAGAGGCCTTTATTTTGATTGCAGTCGAACATAGGTAATCGGTTTTATCAAGGAAGCATTTCAAAGTATGATGTTGCTGATAAAAATTGACACGGCTTTCAGCATTTAATGACAAATAAGTTTCTTTTCCTCAGCTACCTGAATATGTTTTTCCGGCTACAGCAGATTGGGTGCTTCTTGCTGTGTAACACACTGTTGCATACGAAAAACTCCTATCAAAACAGGATATCCAAGGCAATCATTTATCTTATGAACATGAAAACATGGTTCATATTCCTAAGTAAAGAGCATGGCTTTAGATGCCAGTGTTGTTTTAAGAGTCTTGCACCAGTGAGCCTGACCCTCATATAAACAACAGTCCATTGGGAGGCTGTTTATGATGGATTTATTAGAAACCTTGTCAATAACTTACTCGTGTTTTTGATAATTCCGTATTTGGTTGCTAGGAGACTTGTGTTCCTGATGAGATAAAAAGAACAGGAAATCCTCTATAGCCTTGTCACTTTTTTCACTAGTAAATAAAAATCCAAACAACTGATATAAAATACTGGCTACTGTAAATAGAAGTGAGAAAAAAAGACAAGCATTGCATATTTTAAATAAAGGAACATACAGCCCTTTTTTGCCCTCTCCAATTATAAGATGATAAAAGATCACCTTTATAAAGTAGAATGACCGGATTTGGTGGAACGTGGCTGTTTTGGCTCCAAGGTATTTGTAGCGTTATAGTATCAGAGCCAGGATACAGCTGCCTTGTGACTAAGACATCGTTCACTGAATAAGTGCTATCCAATCCCTCAACGTCACCAGACATCTGTTTCCTGTTTTCATTCTTTCTTTCACTGTTATCATTTTATCCAAGTTACCCTTTCACCTGAAAACCATTTAGAGACCTAGAGAAACCAGCGCGTGCATGCGTGTGTGTATCAAAGAAGTTGATTTAGAAAAAAAGTTGCTGAGAGCAATTTGTTCATTTTAATACAAAGAGCAGGAATGGAAACAAACTTGCCTTTCCCCAGTCTTCTCCTCCCCAAAATACACAATGATACATAAACACTTTTGTCTTCTGGTCTTCACTAATATGACTAACTTCCTTCTTCACTTCCAGTTAAGTAGTTTTCCTGTTGAGTACCACCACCTCCACAAAATACAATTGTGAATTGATTCATAAAAACAGAAACATTATGGCACAAATAAGGGAAGGCAATAAATACTCTTCCCCCCCTCCAACTCCTTCCCAAATGGAGGCAGTAGTAATATTGTTATTGTAAAGTTATTGTAATAACAAAAAAGTTAAAAAAAAAAAAGTTAAAAAAAAGAAAGTATTGCTTGTCATTTAAGGTTCCAAACCAACAATCATCAGGATGCAGGACAGGATACATCCAAAGTGAGAAAGTTATTTACTTCACATTCAAGTTAACACCAACTGTACTTTTTTTGGCAGTACTATTCTTGATGTGCCAAAAAAGTGCTGGGCACCTTATAAAATATGAATGTTAATGCCACTAAAACCAAATTCCTGCTATTCATAATCCAATTTTATATGGCTGTTGTTTTGCTCTGTTTCACCTACACTTAAAATACAAGTTGGGAGAATGACCATTACTGACAGCATCCAACAAACATTAACAGTGAACAACAGAAGTTGAAGAGTAAATTGTCAAAAATTAGTGACTGTTCTTAATCTCTTGATTTCAGATTATTTAATCAGAATGAGAATAGAAGACTTGTTTTATTTTGTTTTGTGATTACAGATGCTCATATTAATTGACAAGGCAGGTTGTTGAGTGAAGGAAAAATCTGGGCTGATTGACAAACACCAACAAAAATTCATCCACTTCTTTTTATTCTCTGAAAGAAAAAGAAAATTGTTTTTAAATCCTTCCCCACTGAGGCATCACAGAAAATACAGGTGTTATACAGGAGAAACAGGAGATTCTGGTACACAGAGGACTTCCTCTATGAGATAGGATGGTTTGGCAGCTACAGGAAACTCTAAGTAGCATTTGCAAAGGTACATGAAAATCAGAAAGCAAGATGACTTCTCGTGTTCTGATCTCCTGGACTGTTTCCTGCATTCTAATAACCAAATTATCCCTATTTTAAAGCCAAATTCAGCTTCCACTAAACCACGTAGTTGTGAAGCAGCTCATTAACTTTCAAGGAATCAGACTAACTCAGTCTCCTCTCTCACCCATCTTTACTGCCTGGCTCATCATCCCAAACACGCAATCCTAAGCTCCTGTATGAAACCTAAAATATTCTTGCATAGTAACAATGCAGTATTCTGGAGAGATTGATAAAACAAAAGTTTGTTGGAAAATATTTTTCAAGACTGTACCAAGTTGGTGTGATTAAAACACTGTTTTTCATAAAAACCAGTTTGTTCATACCTTCTCACAATATTTAAATTCATTTGTCCACTATCACAGATGCAACCTGTGACCACGCTGGAAACTGAATCCTAACCGTGTATTTTGTCCGTCACATCCCCATCCTTCATAATCTACAGCCACTGTCATTCACCGACTCTGGATTCTCCTACGCATTTTTATTGACATTACAATTCCGTCTGGATAAGTTTTAAATTCTGTTTGAATAATAAAAGCCATTGATTTAAGAGCAATCTTTCCCCCCCCAAGTTTAGATAGAAAGTTACTTCAAACTGCACACCCTGTCTTTCTCAATTGCATATGAAGAAACAGGACAAAAGTCAAGACCTCTCAAGCTCTAGTGCTACTGATGGCAATGGCAAAATCCAAAACACAGCTATGGAATTGGAGAGGTTAATGAAATCTTTTGAACTTTGTTATTTCTTGCTGTTTTAATTTTTCCCCAACCAAAAATAGATGGTTTGCCTCTTAGAGGTAGTCAAGATACATTTTCTAAAACTTATAATTTTATGCAATACTATTGTAAAACTAATACTGGGTCTGTACAGTCATATTTCTGATTTTAAATTGAAGGGGGAAATATAAACTAATTATTAGGTCAAACTACACTTTGGAATTATCCTCTGAAACCAATGCAATATGGAAGCCCTTTGTCTGAAAAAAACACTGGCAAACCATCACAAGAGAAAGCGCCCAAACCCATGCTTTGTCGGACTCTATACTGTTTTCAATTTTAATACTTTCGATACACTGTATTATGACAATAAAAAGTTGAGAGCTACACCAGAAGATTGCATGAACAAAAATTTATGTTTTGTCTAGTATAATAGAAGTCCTAAAAAACAAACAAACAACACATCACTTCTATCCATTATTTCATACCCAGATGTTTCCTGAACACCTGCAGTTATCTCCAGCCCTGAATTCATGTGCTATAGTATTTCAACAGACTCTCATCAGTTGGTTTTAGAATTTTCTTGTCTGTCAGGTTTACAATCCATCCTGGAGCAAGACCAAAAAATATCTGTCTAGGATCCTTGCGTGCGCTTAACATCTTAAATAGTTCATCCTTGGTTATGTCTGGTAAGATGTAGCCATATTTTTTGGCAAGCTCAAGCCTGGCTTCCACAACCTTAGATGGATCTGCCAGGTAACCCCGGTTCCTGGCATCTGTGTAGTAACGGACTAGGTCTTCAGGTGGAAGCATTCGCTTTGGAATAGGCTGGCCACGCAGAAAAAACAGTACTGGCTTACACAAAATTCCTGTGGGCAAACATAAGAGAAAATTAGTTACTATACTTTATAATACATATTTAAAAACATTGAATGACACTTCCTTATTTTGTACTAAATAAATTACTAAACTCTTATTAAAAACTATCAAGCAAAAAACCAAATCTCAAGAATATTCTTGCTCAGAATGAGATAGTGGTTTGCAAGTTTCACTTAAATAAACAACTCTGTTTTAATTGATATTTATAGTGTCAATCTGGATGAGTCATTACTTCTAACACATTAAGAATGCCTACTTTAGAAAGATAAGCATAACTAATCTGGATGCTGCCATTTATTTAAAGGACTATTTCCAGGTTGGAAGCAATGCTTTTGCATGGCTATTTACACATTATACCAACAAATGTCAAATGTACTGCTTCTATAAGTATTTTAAATAAAGTATCAATAGCACATGCACCTATTTAGTCTTGTGGAACTATCCTCTCCTCCCCAAGTTTTACTGATTTTTGGCAAATTATATTTCAGGACCTTTTAACCTCATTATTTTGATTATTTTCTGGATTGGAAATAAAAAGAACTTTTATCACTCCAAGATGATATTCTGCAGACTAAAAATGTCTATTCCTCTTCTTCCCAGCCTCATTCACACATGAAAGCTCTATTATTGTCAATAAAAACTGCATGAATGAATGTTAGGCAGGATGCAGCCTCAAGCAAAGCAAAGCCTCATTCTTCAGTGAAAGTGTTCTGAAAACAATAGCCATTTTAACTGAAATGATTCTGAGCTTCTGTAACTTACTTACTTCCTCACTTTAACTGGAAAGGCATTTTAAATTAAAAATTGTAAGTATCCACAGCAGATTTTAAACCTATTTTTTCCTGAATTTTCTTAGTGTTACCAAACGTGTGAAACAGAAGAAAAAAATTCTGAGAAACAATGTTATTAGTTCTTCTATTTACAAAGCTACTCAGATTTCTTTAGCTGGTTGATTGGTAAATGAACTGCTAACACTGCTAGAACTAAACACGTGAATGGTTTAAAAAAGCAAAATTGAGAATGCATTACCACTCATTGTTGGGGGCTGGGACTAGATGATCTTTAACGTCCTTCCCAATCCAAAACATTCTATGATTCTACAAATATTTGTGTAACTCTGTGTTTTTGCAACTTTTAGAATAGAAGAAGAAGCTGATTACTTTCTATTAAGAACTGTGTTTGAAACTTTGGTTGGGATCATTTAATCTTTGCACATTCAAAGGAAAAAAAAAGGGCACAAATTAAAAGAAATTCTTACCCAAACTCCTTGGGTCATAGAATGATGTTGTCACAACACCTCCATTTTTTTCTATGGCTGCAATTGCTAACTCAGATGCCCTCTGCACTTCAATATTTACTTTTGCTGAAAAAATATCAGCACCCTGTAAATTTCAACACATTAGAGAAATGTCAAAATGACTATTTTAAGACATACATCTATTCTTCTCTAAAAAGTTATAAGAAACATTAAATCCTGCAAAATATTAGAATTTGTCAGCTTCCTGCACCAAGATGGGAACCAAATTGCTCTCACTCAGTCACCTGGGTTGAATGAAAACAATTTTGCCTTTCCAAAATATTCATATATTTCTTTTAGCACATTTTAGTCTTCTGTTGTAAAATACTTGTTCAACCTTTTGTTATGTGCTCCTTATCTCTCGTTTTTGCAGCATATCAGGTATTGAAATTGTCTGAGGGTTTTTTTGCTGACATACAGTGCCCTCTAGTGGATTTATTATACACAAAAATTCCACAGCAAACTAATTCGGAAAAGCAAAGATGATTCCAAAACATAGTAATGACAATCTGACAGCCTGGGGTAGAAAACTTAAAAGCCTGAAGTAATAGGTGTGTTATAATATCTACCTCCTCCACCAGCTGGACACCGTAATCCCTCTTGAGAGGTTGCACTGTTACACCTCTGGCATTGATGAGCTGTGTTAAGTCAATTGGTTGTGTGGGGTCAACTCTACCCAAATCAATCAGGTACTGCAGCCTCTGAAGACTGAGTGGTTGATACTGATATCTGAGGCTGGGGAGAGAAGAAATAACCAAAAATCAACCCAAAAAAAATAATGAGAAATTTACAGATATGAAGCTTTATTAGCAACTAGTCAACTGAGGTATTCTGGTTTCTACCTACTCCTCAAACTACCAAGTAAATGTTTAAAATACTCCTGTCTATAAGTAAAAATTTTAATTTACTACAAATACAAGCCCTAGTTACAATCCAAGACTCCACTGTGCCTTCAGGTTTGCCCAAACACTCCCATCTCCAATATGACATTAATCATTCTGCTGTTGCTGAGTTCAGTTTAGTCGATAATACCTCTCTGCCTGCTGACTGGTCTAAGGAAGCAAAAAATACTAAGAAATTAAAGTGCCAGCAATTCTTGGTAAGCCAACAAGATTGTAAATAACTACCACCTTCAAAGTGAATCCAGCTTAGGAGCTTCACTGATAGACAGTCAAAAAAACAAACATCCCCTCTTTTCCCGTACAAATTTAGTCAAAGACTATCAGCCAAACACTGTATGTGCTCCTGCATAGCTTATATCCAACAAGATTTTTTAGTCCATTACCACTGTACCCAACATTTCAGAAGTACTGAATGGAACCTTCCTCAAAACCCCACCAAGGAAGAGACACATTGAGAAAATATGCAATTAACCCACATCCCCAAAGGAAGCCGGAATCTCCTGTCAACATCTGGCTTCAGCAGAACCTACTTTTGTGTTTTCTGAAGTTCCAACTTTACCAGACAAATAAATCCCTAGAACAGTTTTCCAAATGCTGGTGACTATGCCTGCTGCACACCACTTATGCTGGTGCTCAGAACTTTCTCCTACAATCGGTTTGACTGCTGCCATTGGAAATCTGTGAATGGCAGCAGAAAAACTGGGAAGCAGCTCATCTCTGTTATTGTCAGGCTCCGTAAGAAAGGTAAGCAACAGAATTTGCGCTGTCAGACAGTTCCTAACAGAGCGAAAGCTCAACAGGTGAGGCAATACCACTGCAGACAGAGAGAGGAGTGAGGTGAAGGTAAACAGACAGAAACATTGTTCAGTGTGCCTCAATAGCATCTCTCGAGTGCAGTTGCCACGTTTCCTACAGAAACATCTACAATAGATTGACATCAAAATTTTGCAAATAGCACTGAAACTACAGAGTACTTTTTTTGTTTCCACATGCTGTCAGATGTGGTTAAAAACAGCAAGACCCTAACAATTCCTTGTCATAGCAGCAGTTTCAATTTTTGCTGTTGGTTATTCATGAACTTGTGACCACTGTTAACATAAGAAGCTCAATGTCTGCATTCTGTAGCATTTCCTTTGTAGGATTGTGGATCTACACTCTGTCTCCAGCTACCCAAAGTGTTTCTTGTTTACTCTTATAATAATCCAAGCAAACAGGAGAAGATGACAGTGCCTGGAAATGGAATTTGAATCACACTTCAAAACTAACAAGACTCAGAGAAAACCTTTAAATACTGGGTCAGGTTTGCAAGTTCTACTGCATGTATGAAGAATGAAATGTAAAAATACACAGTTATTTGATGAAGTTATATCAGCAAATGGAGCATGAAATCAAACTGCAAGTCGAACAATTCACAAATACACAGCAGCCTTTTCATTCTTGACCTATGGGATAGATGTGGCATGTTTTTGTTACTACTGCCTGTGACAGCATTGTACGGGCACAGAAGTCTTCAAGACCAGATATAAAAGCTCAGCTTTTTCAGTTAGGCCTGTTTTGGCATATCAGATTCTGGCTTCATGAGAAAGATCAAGAAAGTAGACAATGAATAATTTCAAAGTAAATGTGAGGAAACTTACCTATGTCCCTCATTAAATCCATATTTTGGTATGACCAAGTAAAATGGAGTTTGACCACCCTCAAAGCCTAATCGGGGGCGATTTCCTCTTTGTCTTTCTCCTTTGTGACCTCGGCCACACTTCCTACCTCCGTATCTTCCACGGCCACGTCTTCTTTCCTTGAAAACAATCAACAATACATTTGGTCAACTACTTCAGAGAGAAGGAGCTATAACACATAAGATTTCAGAGATACAAACAACCGAACAAAATGCTGATTCTTGAGAAAAATGAAGAGATAGATCCTTTCTGAAAGGAAAAATAGGAAAGCAGTTAATGTGATTTTTGCAAAGCACAGCTCTAGGCAGGTAGCACAAATAGTCTGGGGACAAGCCAGCTTCCTTTGGTAGCAGGGACGGTTGAGTCTAGCACAAAATTGCACTTGAATTCTGTACTATTTAGCAGCTCCAGGGAGTCCTGAGTACTTACAGGAGAGCGCTGCTTGGTACTCCCTGTCAGTTCCCTATTCCTGTGGTTTCAGCCCTTGAACCTCATCGCCCTGTTTACTGATATTCCTCTCAAAGCAAAAGGGTTTCTTCCTGGTTTCCTTTCTTCATTTCTCTACCATTTTATAAGGAGACAGGGAAGCCAACATTTAGTTTTGTTTTCGAGAAAGCAACAGTAACCAGAATGTCATTTGGCATCACATTCCTTTTCTTTGTAAGCTTTCTAACCTTCTCCTTCCAAACGCATTACCCCATCCCATACACAACGTGGTGTTAAAGACCTTTCACTATTTCCACCCGCCCCCAGCGATGGCCCCGAGGTTTAGCCAACACTACTCATCATCCAGTTCTCCGTGGGGATACCCATACACACAAAGCATGCAAGGGCTGGGGCAGGGTTAGCACACACAGCATCGCCACCCACTCCTTTGCCTTTCCACTTTGCTCCATCTGTCCTTCTGACATTCCCGGAGGCAAACCACACCGGGATCAGGCGTGCCGCCCGGCAAGCTGCAGGCACTCACCCGCTTTTTGGAGCCGGGGTTGGGCCTCAGGTTGGCCAGGCTGACCCTGGGCAGCGAGCGCAGCAGCTCCAGGGCCCTGTTGCCGCCATTCCCGCTCATGGCCGCTCCCTTACAAGGGCGCCAGCCGCTAGCGCGCCCGGACGAGCCGCTTTACGGCATGGCCGTAAACCGCACCGCCCGCGCCTTCCCAGCAGCGTCGCGCCGCCGGCGCCGGGGCGGGCTCAGTGTTTTACTGGTGTGAGCTGGGACTTTAACGTAGTGGTCAAAGGGCCCGCGCTGCGTGTCGTTTTACAGCACCTACTGTTCTGTTACTCACACAGACCTCAGCCAAGTGTTTCAAAACCGAGCCTTTAAAACCATCAGGCAGCATCGAAACCCGACTGGCTGAGGGTGCACTGAACATGGCTCAGCTCAAGGTGCTGTGTGCTCTGTGCCAATGCAGCGTTAAGGCAGATACTCACAGGCAATATCTATTACGATTGGAGACTGTCGTGGCTTAACCCCAGCCAGATACCAAGCCTCATGCAGCTGCTCATTCACTCCTTCACCAGTGGGATCAGGGAGAGAATCAGAAGGGTAAAAGCCAGAAAACTCGTGAGCTGAAATAAAGGCAGTTTAATAGGGAAAGCAAAAGCCATGCACACAAGCAAAGCAAAACAAGGAATTAATGCACTGCTTCCCATGGGCAGTCAGGTGTTCAGCCATCTCCAGGACAGCAGGGACCCATCACATGTAAGGGTTACTTGGGATGACAAACAGCATCACTTTGAACATCCCCCTTCCTCCTTCTTCCCCCCACTTTATATACTGAGCATGATGTCATATGGTCTGCAATATCCCTTTGGTCAGTTGGGGGCAGCTGTCCTGGCTGTGTCTCCTCCCAACCCCCAATGCACCCCCAGCCTCCTCACCAGTGTGGTAGTACAAAAAGCAGAAAAGGCCTTGGCTCTATGTGAACACTGCTCAGCAATAACAAAAAC
Organism: Neopelma chrysocephalum; assembly: GCF_003984885.1. Classification (NCBI taxonomy): domain Eukaryota; kingdom Metazoa; phylum Chordata; class Aves; order Passeriformes; family Pipridae; genus Neopelma; species Neopelma chrysocephalum. Next base: position 16,367,507 of record NW_020897689.1, read on the forward strand.
ATCTCTATATTATCAACCCTGTGTTCAGTACAAATCCAAAACATAGCCCCATACCAGCCACTGCAAAGAACATTAACTCTACCCCAGCCAAGACCAGCTGACCAAGACAGAGACTTTCCTAGTACTGCTGCAGTACTTCATCCCATGTATTATTTCAATATTTTAAATTTAAAAGCAGACCTACTGGAAAGCCACACAGCAGTTTCCATTAGTATATTGGTCTGATGGGAAGGGTGTGCAGCGTGCAGGCTTACTGGAGTGAAGAACTGAATTGCAGAAGCTGCTGCTAAGGAGTTACAGAGCAGAAAGGCCACTTCCCATTGTGAAAGTCAGATGATACTCCTCGGTGTAACATCCTGCTTTCCATCCCAAAACTTCTGTTTGACCAATACCTTCTTCCATGTTGAATGCCTGCTTCAGATTGGAGAAGAGGTCATGCAGCAGCTGTGCCAGTCCTGAGAGTAAATGGGCCTAAAAATGGAAATCACGTTGCAGCATGCTGTGAGTTTTAGTATGAAATCTGTATAGCTTCTTACCCGCTTAAAAAAAATTAAGAAAAATTACAATGTAGTAGTAAACAAGATACTGGTCTGAACAACCATCTTATCTAAGCTCATTTTAGTCTTTAGGATAGGGAAAAATAGATAATTTAGAGCATGCTTTGCCTCGTGAAGCTCTCACTGCTTTAAACAGAAATTTGAAACAAGGTAGAAAAGTATCATTCCTGTGATAGATATCTCATTTTAAAGAGATAGTCAACTTACCACTCTTTGAAAGGTTCATAATTCAAATGTTTTCAGCAATTCCTTCAGGATTCCAGATGGTCAATTTCTCAAACACTTGCCTGTAACCAGCGGACTGCCCCATGCCTGCACAGGCAATCCTGATGAGTGTGACTGACTTGCTTGTGCCCAATCCATGGACAGCTCACATTTCTCCAGTGGCCCTGAGCCATACTATAAGCAATCAGGAATTCAAGTAAGATCATTCCAGCTATACTGACTAAAATATTAAAAGCTTGTCCTATTTGTGAGCAGACTATTGACTTCTTAGGCTGGAGGTTCAGCAGTAGCTCACCTTATGGAAGTGACATTTACATGGTAAATAGCAGAGTAGAGAGGGAAAGCAAAATTTTGTTCATGTCCCAAAAGGATGATCTACAGCAGGAATCAGGTTCAGCATACTTAATAAGCACCTGACATAATGTGAAGCTCCTCTAGAATTTTTTATGCATAAACTGTATTTTCTTAACAGACTTGAATGGGGTACAGTACATCAGGCAAGAGCATACACGAATGCAGAGACAAATCAAAACACAAAAAGTTACCTGTGAAAATAATCCACTTTTAGCAAAAACAAGGATGCCCTAGCATCAATACCGCGTATCAAAACAGCCTAAGAATCACAGCAAAAGAGGATGCATGTTCAGTGTTACACAGTTGGCACAAAGGCTTCACCAATATGTTTTATGCAGCCGTGATGGTAACGCTGTTGAGCAAAAGCTTTGTGAAAAATCATCCCTGTCTAGTATGGAACACGCCACTGGGAAGGATGTGAAAGAACCACAGTGTGCATTCAGCTGCTGTCGGAGCTGCCAAAAAAGCATTCATGTCAGCCAGATATCACCCGGCAAATACAATGAGTAGATTGACTTTCTGGCAGTAAATATCTGACAAAGATATATGGAACAGAAGACAAAGAACAAAGCATTTCGTTTTGATAGAAATATGTTTGCCATACATATTCAGAGTTCGTCTAAGTACTTGGAATGGACTGGAATGGTCCAGTAACTTCAGAGTGCCTGAATAGCCTAATACATTTCAAGATGAGGAAGAATCGGTGACTCCTTGGCTGTAAGACGAGATTTAATTTGGTGGTGAAGGCATCTGATCCGACGAGGAGAAATGAGTCCCGTCTAACAATGCTGTTCGCTGCATTTTTACTGGTTTTCCTGCCTTCCCATGACTTCTCTTTTACATTTTACCTATATAAGAATTCCATAATTTCCCCCTCTCACCTCCCCCCCACCCCTCCGGGCGTTATAACCCAGCACCAAACCGCCCTCCCGCGCTCCTCCCACCGCGCCTCCGCCGCCCTTCCGCGCCGCCTCCCCGCTGCTGGCCCGTGTCCCGCGGCCGCCTCGCAGCCCGGTGTATGTGCGGCAACAACATGTCGGCGCCGCTGCCCGCTATCGTCCCGGCCGCCAGGAAGGCCACGGCCGCCGTGAGTGCGGGCGGAGGGCGGGAGCGGCGGGAGGGGCCGCCCCCGCCCCGCTTTGTTCTGCGCGGCCCCGGGCGGGGGGCGAGGCGGGCCGGGCCGGGCCCGCGGGGTATGGCGGCCCGGGCGAGCTGACGGGGTTCTCCCGGTACTTCCCTGCCGGAGGCGGGCTGGGCTCGGCACCTGGAATGTCAACGGTGCCCCGGAGGGGCAGCCGCAGATGGCGGCGCGGGGCTGGGGAGGGGAAGGGAGCGGAGCGGAGTTTTTTCGTCTGAGAAAGTGGTGCCGAGCTCCGAACTGTCTCTGACCTTGTGTGGGCGTCTTGTGGCTCGAGGGTGAGGTGCGTTTGGGTGGTTAGCGATCTTAAACCGCTACGTTTGGTTATTTTTGCTTTTGTTTCCCTCAGGTCATTTTTCTTCATGGATTGGGAGATACCGGGTGTGTATTCTGATCTGTTACCTACTCAATAGTTACTATAGTTTCAAATATAATCTGCATGTTTTAAAGCCGTGAGCAGTTAAAAGTTACTTAAGCTTCTTGTTTTGCCCTTCATTGAATGCAGCAGCCAACAACAGATGAAACTTCATGTGTCCTGCAATAATGGTGACAGCTATTTATTTAAAATTTCCCAGCGAGTCCTCAAAAGCTTTTTCTTCTCTCTTTTCACTCATTTACCTAATTTGGCCTGAATGTGATCCCTCTTTTGTTCTTAAGTCAAACTTGGTAGAAAAAGAAGTCTGGGGGGTTCTGATCTTTCGTTTTCCTGAGAGTGGGTTCCTGGTTATTCCTGTGCTTGTCTAAATTTAAAGTTCTTTTTTATTCTGGACTTGTGAATTGCTGGTTTGTCGATAGGCGCTGTTAGTCCATTGTTTCTTCTTCAATATGTTGTACTTACATAAAGATTCACATCTATTTGATTTATCTAAGCAAACTCCAAAGTAGTCACCTAATATCTACAGATTTCTCTCTATGAAATGTGGATTTCAGAGTATGAAAAAAACACCTAAATAAAATGTGCAATGCCCTGTTTACCTTGTTCTCGTTATTTCCATGTTTGAGTAGAAATGGAAAGAGTAGTAGGGAATTTCTGGGAGGCATTCTAGCTGTGGTGTAATGTTTCCATTTGAAGCTTGTGTGTGCCCAGAAATAAGCATGCATTCATTAAAGCCATTGAATTAACAAGTTAGGAGCGTGTTAAACCTTTTTATTGGAAGACTTTAACAAAATTGACACTTAGATACTGAAAATAAGTAGCATGAATGCTTTGTCTGTTTTCCTCTCTTATGGGCAAAATTGCATAATATTTTTTTCAAGAACTCTGTTTTTGTTACCTGGAACTTGAATGTTGCCTCAAGGTTGAAACTTGCCATATTTAAGATGTAATTTTTTTCTGAAGAACAAACAAGTCAGCTAAGTCAGCTGTCAGAATTAAAGCTTGCATAACCTGGACATTTAGAAAGTTTAAAAAAGGGTCAAGTCCAATGCACTTGGCAGTATTCTACAAGTGGAGATTTTCTGCTCTGATTTATTGTGCTGACACAACACCTTGTTTGCGTTATCCCTCTTCCTTTTTGCTGGTAGGACGCAGCTGAGGGAGCAGTACTGCCTGCATCTTGGCACCAAATGTTCAGCAAATGATTGCAGAATCTTCTGAGCTTTTGGAATCTGAGTGCTTGCAAATTGGGTTGATGTTGGTTTTGGCAAGGGGTAAAAAAATAGAGACTTGCTCTTTATTGTAAGTTGTATTCCTTAGACAAGGTGGTGTGTCTGTTGTGGTGTCGAAGCTAATGTAGTCTCAAACTTGCAAATACACTGAGTATACTGAAATGTGTGCATTAACAAGACATGACGCTTTTGGGGAAGTACAGTGATTTAGTTGTGTTTGTTCCTCTAGTCCACTGCAGATCAGATTAGATAAGCTGCCTTTAACGTACTACTGGGTTTTTTATAAATAAAAGCTGCATTAGTGACCCAAAAAAGTTGTCTGAAGAGAACTATTTAACAATTTTATAACTTCCCCCAGTTTAAACTGACCTGTTGCACTTCACCTGAATTTTTAAATTGATCATTTCAGTTTACCAGCTGTAATTTTCTTACACTGGGAAGTGTCTAACAGAGGTTGTGTTCTTTTTCTCTCTTAGCTCCTATATAAATGGCACTTAAAGATTGGTACATACTTGTCAAAATCTGAACAAAAGGTACAACATAGAGAATTGTTCTAAGGAGTCTGCATAAATGGGTATACAGTGTTGCTTTCCAGATTTGTTAAATTATTCTTTGTAGTTGGCTAAAAAATGCCCCCAAATTCTTAGCTATTTTTTTCTCAGTTGTATTTCTCCTTTAGATTCTTATTTGTTCTTCTGTGATACTGCAAATGTTATGCAAGTCATATTACCTGCAATTTGTTAATAGTATATATAAAAGTATTGGTAGGAAGCAGGCTGAGACATACGGTCAGTGCTTCAAATGTCTGTGCTGTCTTTGTGTTGGAAATGCCTTTAACTTTTCAGGATGATCTTAAAACTAAACCAAACATGCTTGTCTGCTGTAGGTCTGATTAGTTCAACTGTGTCACCGATGAATTTGTTAAAGGTGTTTTCTGCTTAGAATCAAATTTCTGATATCTAATTTAGTGGGTGAGTTAGGAATACTGAATGATGAGAAAATGAGGAAATAAAAGTACTGTTGAGTGTTCTGCAAAGCCAAATGCAGACCTAGGCAGAGGTTCTACATGGGTTCTGATTTGGGTCAAGGTCAGTTCATGTCTAGATGAGCCTTGTAGTGAGTCTTTAAATTATGCTTTCCAGTGTTCTGGATTGGTGGAAGCTCGTTAACTCATCTTCTGTCCAGACCTTGTGTTGTTCTGAGTACTCACATACAGCATGTGCTTGAGATTAAAAAACTGCTGCAGTCTGGAGTGGTCTTTAGAACTGCCTGAATCCGAGAGCATTTTAGCTGAGCTGAAGTTAATAAGTCTGATCGATTAGGTTGGCTTCACGTGGAGTTAGCTTGGATGTCAGTTTGCTGCTTTCCCGCGTGAAGAAATGTGGTTCAGAAAGAGCAGAGTTGGCTGTGAAAGAAACTGCCTTAACTGCAATAGCTGCAAAGCAGCCTCTGAACTGCCTGGAAGGAGGATACCTGTGTTCATCTGTTGTGCCACACAACTTAATAAAGCCATACAGATACAGAGCAGGCTTTGCCTAGAGCCAAAGTGATATTTCTGCAGCTGTGTCACAAGTGTGGTAGTCAAATTAGATAAAGTCTTCCTGGCTGTATAAATGCTACAAGCATTCAGATGCTGAACAAACCTTCTAAGTTTAGTACTGCATTCATAGTATACTGTGATCGATGTAAAAATTTTCTAGAAATGTGTTTATAACGAGCTAATTCTGCATATTTCATACTTGGACTGTGCTGATGCACCAGTATAGAAATAAGAGCTAAGCCAAAACATAAATGCAATTTAATATACTTTTTGTTAACAGGCATGGATGGTCAGAAGCGCTTGCAGGTATCAAAAGCCCTCATGTGAAATACATTTGCCCACATGCGTAAGTTTGTAACTTTTCTTGTTTTACCTTATTCTACAGAATTGCATATTAAGTCACTTGCACAGATGATGAAGTCAAATGAGATTTGGATGTCTCTGCATTTTGGGTTTTTTTATATAAAAATGCACTCTCAAATTATGCTGATGATATTAAGTATTTTCTTGGTTTTAGGAACTGCTGTGTGATTTACTTTAGGGCAAAACTGCATTTTTATTTGTATTTTGTTTTTCTTACTACTTGAGATGAAAACATATTTGGAAGGTTTTATGTGCAAAGTTAGATTATTTTGACTTTGTTTTCATTGGATTGATTTGTTTGTTGCTTCCCCCCCCAATCATTTGTTAAAAAACAGTTTTATCAAGGAATAATTTTTGTTTGTATTTTACTTACCATTACATATAATTTGTATGAGGTACATGTGCTTAAGCTTGGGTGTGTATATAGTATATTGAAACTTGGTATATGGTGCAGGGAAATTTAAAGATTCGCAGGATATTCATACTTTCAGGAAATAATGCGATTTGACCTGTCTTTGTGCAATTTGAGAAGCAAAATACTTCTGAACGGAGTCAGGAGTCAATAAATAAAGCAATAAGATCTATCTAGTGTCTATACTTTATTAGTTTTTCTATCATTAAGTAATGTTAATTTATTTTAACATAAAGTTCAGATTGTATTGGGATATGTGGAGCATGGACGATAGGGAGAGAAGTAAGCAGTTTTTTGGTGTATTGCTGGTTACTAGGCTGTGATTTATTTATTTGTTTTACCACATGGCTGCGCTTTCCTGAGCCATTCAAAAGGAGCTTAGCAAGATTTGCTGTTTTCTTTGCTTGCCCTTTGTCTTCTTTCAGTCTTTCCCTGTGGAACTTATGGTCCTCAGTTTCCATAGATTAAAATTAAAGCTAGATTTGATCCATGGCGTGGTCCATTGAAGTTGTCTTGATATGCCTGAAAAGATGACATACAGCAGCATAGGGGTGGGAAGGAGTCCTGCAGTGAAGGCAGGCCCTGCCTAAGCAAATTCAGCATGTGTGGCCAGACTTGCATCCATCACTGTGATGCATTTGGCTACTTCCTTAGGTCTGCTGATGGTGCTGTGTAGGGTGTGCCTTCATCCACTGAGGATGCGCATGGAACTGTGATGACGGACTCCCACTTAAAAATAGCTAAATAATACATGTATATATTAAAATATGTATATGATATATATGCAGTTGCACACACACACATTTAAAGCAGCCCATTAATGTTTTGCTTGCTCTCCATAGAGAGTGGGAATTCAACCCTGAATATTAAATATGTTTGGGCTGGCAGGTTTCAAGAGAGTTTCCTTCAAGAGATGCTGCAAAGCAGCTCATGATAATTACAGTTTAAAAGTAAGGCACAATTACAGACACGTAATTTCATGACATAACTGCATGTGCATTGTTGAATTTCAGTACCTGTCTTATGTCAGTGGTGTTCATTCTCATTTCTAGGCCAGTCATGCCAGTTTCCTTGAACATGAACATGTCTATGCCATCATGGTAAGTATTTGTACAATTGCAGATGATTCTAATCAAAATATATCCAGAGGTTTGAGCTCATTATTCTTAATTTAAAATCATGAACAACCTGAATGTCTGGTTTTAATCACATGCAAGTATAAAAAGCTTTTTGCTCTAGTTCTGTTCTTATAAAAGGGCTCTCATGAGTACACTAATTATGCTTGTGTATCTGTGGTAATGGTTATTCCTCGGGACTAATCTGTGTGTCTTAAAATAGAAACCCCATTTTATTTTACAGGTACAGTCTGCATCGTGTGTGAATTCATAGTAGTAGTAGAAACTTGCAGTAGAAATATTGTTGCTACTAGTGAGTAATATTTGGTGGGTCAGCATGACATGTAGAAACTGTTCTTTATAACATCCATTCTGAATAGAGAACAAGAAGAATACGGTAGATTTCAATGGTCCTAAACCAGTCTTCAGTTTTGTTGGGTTTTGTTTTGTTTTTTTTTCTCAAATAACTTGTGTTTGTTTTTCTTGTATTTCTTCAAACCATATTTTAATTTGTACATAGAACTGATAAATTGAAATTTCTGCTAAAATTTTTGGAGCAAATATCAAGACTAAGTTGCTTAATTTGCAGTAAATTACAGAATATATCAAAACTCAGAAAAGCTTTATTGACTAGATCTAACCTCTTAAGTCACATTTACCAATGTAAATATGTTTCTTGTAATCTATGGTACTAAACAATATGTCAGCTAAAATTTTTATCTGGAAAACATCCAAATTTTATTATTTGTATATTAAGGAAGTGGAATGGATGCTCTAATGAATAATGCTCTTGTTGATGTTTTTGTAAGGTTTGATATCACTGGACTTTCTCCAGATTCACAGGAAGATGAAGCTGGGATCAAGCAGGCGGCGGAGAATGGTATGCTTAGGACTATTTTTTTGTGTCTTCAAAGTACTTCCGTGTATTCTTAAAAATGAATTGTCTGTGCGAAACAGGTTTTCCAAAGGAGATGTTTTTAGGGAAAACAGTATGTATATACTGTATTATCACTGACCAACATTTAGCTAAATTCATTGTTTGGTTGTTTTTTTTTAACTTTATTAATAAGTAGAGTAATCACCAATATGAACACTTCATACTCTCAAATATAAAATGTACATGGGAACCAGTGTATTTTTTTTTAAGAGCTTTTGGGTAGCGTGACGGCTTGGAGCTGTATGAACATCCCCTTGTGTTGCTTTTACTTAGAAGAGGACACCGTCTTCCCACCAGTGGGGCTTTTGGAAGACTTAGTTGTGTGTTTTTCCTCTTTGTGGTACTAAAATTTCTTACTGTGCTCTAGATATTTTGATACTTTTTAACATATAGTAGACTAGATTTTCCTTTCACTAGCTTTCTGTTGATGCCAGGAGGAAAGCATCTTTCTTGAGAATGGAGTGAGTTTTCACTACTGGCCTTTATTTATATTGCAGTTAAAGCACTGATAGATCAAGAAGTAAAAAATGGAATTCCTTCTAATCGAATTATTCTAGGAGGCTTTTCTCAGGTAAGATATGGTTGGAAAGAACTGTGTATTTTTTTCCTAGAGAAGTTACCTAGCTTTCTTAAAGTGGGAAATCTAGACAACTGAATTAAAAGACCTGATGTTAGATGCCTCTAAAATTTTAAGGTGTCAATTTTCCTTGCTTTAACAAATCAAGTTTTTTAGTTTTATGCAAATGATTACTATTTACTGGAGAATGAATATGCATGTGTAAAAAGGTATTAAAATAAATAGCCTATTTAAAATCTTTATGCACATAACATATATAGTTTTACTTGAAAATCTTACTGTATTTTTAATTTAAATTTAATTTGGTAGATATTTGATGGTCTGGATTTATTTGGCAAATCTTCCCTTCATACTTGTGGTAGGTAGCTGAGTAGATTAATTGGTCCATACATCAACTCCCCAGTCTGCATACAAATAAATTGAAATATTAAAGTAGTGATAATATTGTTGTGAGTAATAGAGTGTTGGTTTTTTTCCACAGCTGTTAGTTACAGCAAATTTGCTGGTTTGCTTCTGAATTCATAACATAGTCTTGGAGGGGAGGAGAAAAAGCAAAACACAAGTACATAAACACTGGTTTTAGTGTTGGTTCTAAAGAAGGATAGATTGAAATAGAAAATGCCCTTTAAAAGAGAAATTGGAGATCTTGAAACAAGCATTAAAAGGGAGATTACTGTGACTATTCTAATACTTATGTCTCTTTATATTAGGGAGGTGCTTTATCGTTGTATACAGCTCTTACAACACATCAAAAATTAGCAGGTGTTGTAGCCCTCAGCTGTTGGCTTCCTCTACGGGCCTCTTTTCCTCAGGTATTTATATTTCTTTCCTAAGATAATTTGCACCTTTGGGGAATGAGTACATCTCAAAATTGTACCTCCTGCAGGAATTAGGGGCCATCGTTATTACCAGATATTGATAGTTGTTTGATAACTTCAAAGTTTTTAAAGTAGTGCCCTGGAGTTTCAGATTTTGGTCAGTAGGAAGAATGAATAAACACTGAGTAGCTATCTATGCTTAAAATGACTTTCCTAGAAAGTTCAAAGGATATAACAAATTTTCCGTGAAGATTAATTTCCTATCTGCCATTTGTTCCATCTGCAAGGCACTATCATTAGCGACTGGGTAGTTAAATGAAGTTTCTGGGTTTTTACTTGGCCAGAAGTCATGTTCTTCTGTTCTGAAGTTTTTCGACAAAATGTTATTTTCAGGTCGAGCTGAGTGTACTGTCAGATACAGAGCTTACTTCATAAGGAACTTGCAGACTATACGTTGTATTTTTCCCCCCCTCAGAATTCAACTTACTTGTCATGCCACAGGGCATAGTGCCATGGGGTTATTTTATTTCAAAGGTGTTAGAAGCCTTATCTCCACTTAGTGTCTCTTTCTTCTCTTCTCTTGTCTAATTCCACTCCTACCAGGGCCCTATCAGTGGCATCAACAAGGACATTCCTGTTCTTCAGTGCCATGGGGACTGTGACCCACTGGTTCCTGTAATGTTTGGTTCCCTCACTGTTGAGAAGCTAAAGAGTATGATAAATCCAGCCAATGTAACCTTCAAGACTTACTCTGGCATGATGCATAGCTCATCTCTTGAGGTACTTTTCTTAATATACAATGTTTTAGCTGGGTATGGTTAATTCTTTTCCCTCAAAACAAATACTGGTTTTAGGGGGGGAGAGGAGGGCGGAGTTAGTTGTTGCTTGGTTGGTTTTGTGTTTGTCTTCATTTTTTTCTTTTTCCCCAATAACAAGTGCTTCATGCTGCTGACTTATTTTGGTGAGTAACTGAATGCTGGGCTAAAAAAAGCATCCAAAGCAAAAGTTTATATGACTAGTGAGAATTTCCTCATAAGGTTGTATTTTGGTGATTAGGCTACTTGGTCTATAAAATACCTTTTTTCCCCCAAAATTTTTATTGTTTGCTTACTAACTAAAAAAACAAACAACCCCCCCCCCAAACCAAACAAACAAAAACCCTGAAAACCCAACCTGAATTGGAAGACAGATTCTCATAGCATAAATCCAGCAAGGTATTCTGGAGAGAAGAATCCTGATAGTTCTGTGGATAGGGAGGGAGGACTGACATTATGAAAGAGGCAGCCTCAGAACCTATATTTATGATTCTGGCTCAGCAGGCAGCTGAGCTGATGTAATAACTTGCTGCTGCCAGAAAGGAGTGGACTGGTTCCCTCTGCTCGTGACCTTGTGGCCCTCTCTTCCTCCTTGCACTGGCTCTGGAGCTGATCAGAAACTTCCTTGAACCATTTTGAACTTGTTACAATGGCAAAAACTGCTGGCTTCAGTTATTGCAGCTGTAGTGAGTTGAAGCATCAGAACTCACACAAACTAAGTGATAGGAGCAAGAAACAGAAGAGGAAGCAAGGAACAGATCTGCATTTGTCCGAGTCTGTAACTTTTTTAATTTGGATTGTAGTAGCTTGAGGGAATTGTACCTTTGGACAACCTCTTTGGGACATTTACACAGTAATATTGCATTTAGACAGTAATATCACCGAGTTGTTACACAAATATATTTAAATGTGCTGTTTATTACAACAATGACTTAACTAAAAAATAAAAATTAACATGGCTTAGTTTCCTGGTCTAGTTTGCTGCATTACATTTCCTTAAGGAAGGAAATGTCATGAAGATGAAACTGAACGGTTAAGAGGAAGAGCTGCTGCCTTTTCACGCTGTTGCTAACTTGAAAAAGTTTAAAATATGCACAAAGCTATGGCTTTAGCTACATTCAGATCCTATCCATGGTCAGCCTGGTTCTATTCAGATCACTTGATGTTTAATATATAACTTGCCTGCTCAGTGTCAGAGAGAGAAAAAGTAGCCTTTGCTCTTTCTCTTGTATTTTAGCCTCTTCTGAAGCCTTGACTTGTGTGCAAAGTGATATGATTTTATCAAGTAACTAATTACTCAATACTTATAACCCAGCTGCTCATTATAACTGAAATGTTGAAACAAGATTAAGTGTAGCTGAATATACAGTAGTACTGAACTTCAACTAATACATACTTTCATACTTTTATCTTTGAACAGGAGATGATGGATGTAAAACAGTTCATAGACAAACATCTACCTCCCATAGACTGAATTGATCTGTGAGAAGCCTTCTATATAAATACACCAGCATCAACTGTGGTAGAGTGTTAATCTTTTCATATGCCTGATAGGAAGCATTATTTCTATACCTGCAGTGTTACTACTGTGTTGCAAATTTATACTTAGGATGAGGATTAAATAATACAAATGTACAAGAAATGATAATCTTTTTAGTATTCATCACCCACTGGTGGGAACTATATAAATGAGGGGACTAGATAACAATGACAGAATGTAACCCTAAACATACCATTTTAAGATGTCTGATTTTTTTTTCTTTGATTGCAGAATTTTAAACTATTTGTACAAGTAATTAAAAACTAAATTTAAGTGAGCCACATAGATGTGACCAGTTTAGTTGTACTTGAGACATGGTTTGTTCTTAATACTCACTGAAAACATATAGCAGCATTTAAGTAATGAATGCATAAAGTACACAATGTGGAACACAGTGTACATAAAGTACACAACATGTAACGTAGTGGGCATGTGATGGTAGAATAAATGCTACCAAGAATAAAGCTTTAAAGATTATATGTTAATTTTTTAACAGATAAGGAGGGTTGATCTATAATGGCTAGAAGTCAGCTAAGGTATTTCTTATATTTAAAACACCTCAATTTTAAATTGTTCATATAGGTAGATACTGTGGAAATTCTAAAGGGACTCATTCCTTGTTAGGCTGTCCTTTGTTGCTTATTGTCTGTCTTTGTTTTTTTAAACTTGTTGCAAATGTTGACTTGGAACAGAATTCTGAAGAAGTCCATAGGATCAATTTGAGTTTGATTAAAAAAGTCTTGTTTTCATAGTGAATATGCTTTAGTCATTGTAGCTTTCATTTTTTTGGGTATTTCACATGAGCAGTTCAGCATACAGTTTTGTTTTTTTTTTTCCGTCTGTTTTGGAGTAACTAACTGAAAATAGCGTAGCTGTGTAGTTTTGTGTATTGTTGAACTCTCATCTGCAACACACACATTCACTTATTTGAATTACTTTTTAATAGAAATATTAGTGCAATTTGAATATAACTTACGTAAACTTTAAATTGATACCATATAATACATTCTTTTATTGCATGTTGAGACTTGTTTTTTGGTTCTTTTTTCTGAAAAGAAACAAAGCATTTTATTTTCAAATATATCAGTCTACATTTCCCCAGATCAGCATAGCCTAGAAATATGAAGATATACCATGGAAAAAAATTAAATCTGCAAGATGCAAAATGTTTCTTCTTTCAGAAGCTTAAAATAGCAGAATGCAGTGGGTTACAGGAATTGATGCACACTCAATAGCTTTTTGCAGTTAAGAGCCACAATTTACTTCTGACAACTGCTCTTCTTCTGTGGAGCTCAGAGGCTGTCGCCACACTAGGAACGCTTAATATAATGCACTGCACTTTTTACTACATAATATGCTGCATAACAATGCTTTATACTATGTTTTCAGTCAAAGAATATTCCTATTTTGGATGCATCTCTCATGTCAGCACTGTGCTTCATACCCGTGTTTAAGGTACATTTTCTTCTCCCAGCTTAATCAAGGGGTCCTCTTAGAGTGTATATGGATTTATGTCTGAGGCATCTGCCAGTGCAAATACACAAGTGGGGAATTATACTTCATTTTTAGGAAGCTGTTTTTCTCTTCTAATCCAGTTGCTATGGATTATGAAACATCACTTGATATGTAAAATTAAAAAGGAGTTTTCTTCCTAAATGGTAATGAAACAGTTTTAGATACTCCATCTGTGTAGTTAAGAGGGCATGTTTATTAACTTTGAAGTTTAATTAGTCATTTCTCTCAGTCACTCTCTTCTATAGATCTGCCAATTTGTCTTTCAGTTAATTTAGTTCACAGAAGAAACCATAATATTCCTATTGTAGTTGTGCCAAAGTTCTCTTGAGAAAACAGTATGTTCTAGCTTGGAGTCATTCCCAAATTGCATTAGGTAATTTTGCAGTCCTGCTGAATTGCAGTCTTGGTAAGCAAACTATATGTTATTTCTCCTAGTTTTTAGATTTATCTTCATTCCCCTGTTGTCTACATAATTCCCTGAATATTGGCGTGTTTCCAAAGTTCTTGTATGAGCTTATAATTTTTACTTCATTACTTTCATGTTCTGTTTGTAGATTTGTTGATATACTGTTCAGCTGTCTTAAGTTCTAATTGACTGTGTCCTTATTTCACATATTCCTCCTTCTGCAAGAATGAGTTAAAAAAAGTATTTCTAAGATGTTAAAATGAGATCAGTCCTAACTTAATTCTGTTAGCCTCATAACACTTTCTTCAGTTTGGTGAACTGTGTTTACAGCTTGTGGTCAGTTTCTAGTACTTATGCATTCTAATCCAAGTCAGCTTCAACTGTCATCATTGTGATGCTTTCAGATGTTTTTCTATAAATGCTTTTTATGTGTTAACTTTGTTCAAATACTCAGCTATCACAACAAGATTCTTTTTCATACTGCTGTTTTGCTGCTTGATTTGTTTACAAAGAGCTGTGTTACCAAAGTAAATATCAGTAAATATTTTGACTTACTCTGAATTTCTGCATTCTAGGAAGAATTCTCGTTTTCTTTTTCAGGAGTGTATGTTTATTTTGTAGTTGGGGGTTGTTAAAGAGCCCAGAAGCTAGAGAAAACTTCAAATCTGTATCTTGTCCATGAAACTGTGTATCTTGTGCTCCTGTCTTTTGTAACTTCCTGGCTGGTTTGAAAACTTTGAGTACGATCTTATAGCTGAACTTCATCATTACCTTAAGTGATTTGATGCTGGGATTGTTGTCCTAATGCATATACATGAGACTGAATAATAGCTCAGTCTGCTGGGGGAGTTTTCATAGTATTTTATTAAAATGGAGAACTTGGACTGTCAGTGTTCTAAATATGAATGTCCTATCAGCGAATGTCCTACAATTCGAAACTGTCCGATAATGAAGTTTATTTTTTGTAATCTTAGACTTTCCACCAAAGGAAATGATATCTGTCAAAGGTCTGAAAACAGTCATAGGAAAATACCTTGCTTGCAGATCAATTTGTTTCAATGGGCATCTAACTTGCTAATGTTAATTTCAAAATGGTACTTAAATTTGACTGCAGTTTTGTGCAATCACAAGTCTGACTTCTTGTTGGAATATGTTGCCCACTTTTTAATAAACATGTTGAGTTATATACCGTAAGCCAAATCTTCCAGCCATTCTTGAGGTAAACCTGTACTGGGGTCTGTACTGTGATGAGGGCTGTATGATTTGGTATCTTCCTACTATCTTGTGTAATTACAACACAGTAGATTGCTAAAAGTACTGTACACTGTAATTGGTATTAGAACTGTTAATTAAAAGATGTTCTCTCTAATGGAGTATACTGCACTTCATTGAAATCATTTGTATGCATCTTTTATGTAGAGGTGCTATTTGGGATGATGGATAGGACTGAGAACAAACTGTGTTAGATATTGATAAAGCCATATGTACAAGACCTATGTATCTTAAATTTTATAAAGAAATGCTGAACATTTACTCTTTGTGCTATGAAATATAAACCATTTATATTTAATGTAAACATCTAAGATGTAATTTATTTTACTTATTTTATTTATGATGAGAAATCTTACCTTGGAAATTATTTCTGTAGTAGGGAAAATGTAAAAATTTCCCATTTTTTATCATTGTAAAATAAATTTCCATTGGCGTTTAGGCAAGTACTAAAGACTTTTTCCATACTGACCTTAAAGAAGTTGAGCTTTCGTGTACTGTGAAGCAGGAACTCGAGAGGCTTCTTGCAAATACATTGCATGATAATATAATACAGAAGAACGATGATTGGTAGTTACTGAAGGGAAAATCACTCACCAAGATATGTTCTGCTACATTGTTGTGAGAATGCTAAATATGATTTCTTTTTTTCATATTCTAGGTTAATTTTATTTAACTTTTTTGTAATTTTGAAAGGTAGAGGAAATCAAGATATTTTCTAGTAGAGTTATTCTAGGACACTAAAGAGCCAAAATCTTTTCACTTTGTATTGCAACACCTTTCTCTGGGAGTTTTGTGGTGTCAGGGAGGCTTTGAAGTTATATTAGGTTTGGCATGCATACCACGTAACAGATTTGTTAAAGAAACAGTTTTCAGGTCAGGGGTTACATGCTCTATTTAAGTTTAATATTTGAGGGTGATCAGTGGTATACATAATGCAGGGCACTCTAGAGAAAATTTGAGGTTATCTGGGAAGCAAGGGAATGTGGTGTACATGTGGTAAGGGCAGACTTCCTCCCTCAAGCAGCTTAAAGCAGCTAAAAGGCTACTTGTCTCCACAGACTCCTCCAAAAATCAGTGTGCAATATGATGAGGAAGTTCATGAATGTACAGGAATGCCTGATAGATGCAGTGCTCTATGTGAATATGTTGTGGCAACTTAAAAGTCTAAGAATAGCTAGTAACAATAAAGATGCAATACTGCACAGAGTAATCTGGGAGTTTATGTTTTATGAGAAACGTTTTGAGTAATGTTCAGTTTCTATTTACTTTCAGCCCTGGCATCCCTGATAATTGTGAGAAGAAACCTTGCCTAAATTTAGTATAGAAAAACAAAACAAAACAAAAATAAACAAAAAAAAAAAAAAACAACAAAAAAAAACCCAAACCAACCAACCAACCAAAAAAAAAACCCCAAAAATCCAAACCAACCAACCAAACAAAAAAAAAACACAAAACCACAAAACCAAACCAACCAACCAACCAAAAAAAA